>NC_068293.1:34245399-34545399 GCF_025860055.1 Xyrauchen texanus | reverse complement strand
CACATTTGAAAAAGTTTATATTTGATGCAGTGTGTAAAAAAGTTGAGCTCATGTGCAAGACGCTGAAATAAACAGCAAGAAGACATCCATCTTGTGCATGTTTAAATAAAAAATAAAAAAAACAGCACAGAAGGATGCAAATATTTGTTCTGTGGGAATGGCCTCTAAAGTTCACCCAAGTCAAACCCTACCATGTAACCAAACAAAGTACAATTGAAATTAGTGTTATTACTCTTTTAGTTGGTAAGAGATATAGCCAGAAAAAAAGAGGCAGCATAAATTTCAAGGTTTTACCGAAGAATATCTCCATCATTAAGCTTAACCAAAACGTTGTACTGTCGAAACTCCGCCTCATTTGGGCAGTACACCTCTTTGCTGGCTAGGTCTTGATACATCTCCTTCAGACTCTGCAGGCATTTTGTCATATTCTCATTGTTGATCTTGGTATCGAAAGACATCATGGGTTCCTGACACAGGTGATGGGCACAGTGAATGTGGAAACGGGTACATTTCTCGATGAGTGATACCGTTATTGGATCACATAAATGCTGCTGGGTAATGTCCTGTAAGAGGGGATCAGACACATATCTATTAAGAACAATGGCAACTTTGAAACATTAAAGAGAAGCAGTATTTTAATATTTTAATCAATTGGATAACACCTTAGAAATGAGGCCTTAGATCAAAGCAATGAAAGCTTTTATGCTCACCTTCCGAATTCCTCTGGTTCTGTTCCAGACAAAGTCATACCAGTCACGGTAATTGCCCTCACCCTGGTCCATAATCTGAGTCACCAGGTAGTCCATAGTCATGCTAAGCACAGGAAGTGGTCTGAGTTCATGTGGAAGAGGTTCTTCCTGATCAGCCGATGACCTGCTATACTCTTTAATGGCAGCAAAATGGTCCACCTGAACAGAATGTGAAGAATTATTAAAAAGGATTAACTCAAAGTTAACCATGGTTAAGGCATTTCCTACAAGGAATAATCCATGGCGTACTGTTTTCGCCAGGAATGTGTTAGATGTGGACCAATGGCAGATGGGGGAGTGTTGAGGAAACCTACATTTTTATCTATTATTATTTTTATAATTACACCTATTGACACAAGCGATGCAGAAATTATACACTTCACCTTTTATTAGCATGGCTTATTAAATCAAGTGAATTATTCTTGTAATATGACTCACACAAGAACCTTGTCCTAATACCCATAACAAAAATGTGGATTTGTATTACTGATCTCTATTGCCACAAACCTTCTCTGTATCGGGAACGATCTCAAAGACGCTCAGCTGGTTACGTGTTTCTCTCATGTACCGTTCTTTCTCCGGGCACATATCAGGGCACGTTCCCACAAAAACTTTAGACAGGTCAAGGTCTGTTCTTTTGGGCCGAGCTTCAGAGACAAAAATAAAATGATTTCAAAATCACTAATAGTTCTTATAGAAGCTGTAAAAACACAGTACAAGCCATATAAAAGCTAATAACCACATATAGATTTACCTTGCCGTAAGAGCTTGTCTCTCTGCTCTAGGAGGCGGTACCTCTCCTCAGCTGTTTCAGCCACCTGACCAATCAGGGGCTGCAGTACTGAGGGCAGGTTGCTAACGGGACAGTCTACACTCTGATCTTCTGAAATCAAATCTAGTTGTGACTCAATGTCAAACTGAAGAGTTTTAGCAACAGTGGATTTCTTAACTGGAGAGCTGGAACAGAAAAACAACAAACAGCAATAAATAATTAGCCCAAAATGCTATAGTAAAAACTATAATACAAATGACTGCATTGCTGATATGAGAAACAAGATAAGCATTTTATATATTCATTATGAAACTGTCAGCACTTTGCACACAGTTACATAAAGATTCTTTAATATTATATGTCTAAGTTACCCTTTAACGAGGGAGCTAGTGTTGCTGATGGCTACTAATTTGGGTAGAGCCTTGCGATTAGGGGAGGACTGCAAAAATCCAGCTCCAGACTCTGTCTCCCCACTCACATCTTTGACTTCTGTAGGTCTTGTGGCCTTTTCACCTGGACCTGTAAATGAGAAACCATTGCTGCTTAGATATTGAGGTTAAAAGAACAGAAACTGACAAAAAAAACATGACTTGTGTCTCCAGACTAAGTAAAAATATTTTTTAATATGCTCTTCTTTTCGAAAGTTCCTGTCATCTCCTCCTTATCTGTCATCCAGTGATGCGTTACATTATATTTGTATAGCAACTTGTAGAGACCAACATTTTTTTACACAAATTATGCGAAAGTGAACCTGAAGGAATCCACAATACACATTACAAGCAAATTTGGTTGGAGTATTTGTATTAGGGGTGCAACGGTACATGTATCTGCACCGAACCGATACAGGGCCTTCGGTACGATACACGCAATCACACGATTACATATTTGAGCATGCGTTAAACCAATATTAAAACAACATAACGAACAACACAAACCGCATGGAACTAAAATGAAAAAAGATTGCGGAGCAACATGTGGCCGCACAGAACCAAAACTTAATAGAACAGAGCGCCACACGGGACACTAGAAACTGCGGATCACATAAATGCATATGAAGTTTATACAAGCTAGCTCGCTATTTCTCCCAACAGCGGGACTTAAATAACCCAGGTATAGAAGATCCACTGCCATCTCCCTCATATCTATTGTTTGTGAGCATTATGATTTTGCAGTAAACTACAGTAATACTGGGCAACGAGTAATGAAAAGCACGAAGGCTGTGTGTCGGCTCTGTTTAACTGATGTTGGGTATGTGTCGATAAGCATATCTAACGTGAAGACCCATTTGCGGCGACATGATCCACATGTGTCTAAGGGTTTACGGGAGCAAAGCATAAACAGCCTGTGCAAGTTAATCTTGCCACGGCATTCAAGCAGCCTCTCGTTGCAAGCTCAGACAGAGCTAAAGCTATAACGAATGCCATAGGAGTATTTACTACTGTAGATATGTGACCATATTCAGTCGTCAAGAACACAGGATTTAAGCATCTACTTAATGTGCTTGAGCCACATTATAAACTTGAAAATTTTGTGATAAGTACAACTGGTGAGCTGAAAGGCAAAAGACAGAAATCTGCACTGATAATGTCTTAATTTTGTAACAAATTATTATAATTTCATTTACTTTTATTATTATTTGTTTTATACAATGTGCATACAAGAGGCTCTTAAGTTTTGCATTGTAATTTTGTTGAAGAAATAGCACAGTCATGTATAAATGAGCCTTCACAAAAATAATTATTATATATAAATATAATAATTTCCCTGCTGTACCGAGGTACATACCGAACTGTGAATGTTTTGTACCGGTGCAGCCCTAATGCGTATTAGATAAGTGCCACCCCTTCACTTTGATGCACAGCTCATGCAGACTATAGATTCATTCAAACATAATGCAGCCTTTTGCATTTACATAATCGCACAAGGTCATATCACTTACATTAGTGGCTTTCAAAACAGTGGAGTTACTCACTTTGTTTTTTTCTTTGCCAAAATATTTGAATTTCATTCCTCTGGAACATCTTTCCTTTCTTTTTGGCTTTGGCTGCAGATGCCTGAAAGACGAAGACAAAGAGGAGCACATTAATTTAATATAATTACTTCTCTAGGAATGAGTATTATATACAGTATTTAACTAGTCTTGCTCACATGATCTTGGAAATGGACAATGGCAAGGTTTTTCTTAGGTCGGCAAAACACATTCAGCACTTTTCCAAAGTGGCCAAAATGCTTTGTTATGAGGTCCTTCCTGTTGAGGTTAGGCGGTATCCCCTTACACTGGATGACAGTGGCATCAGTGGGAGATAGACCACCCAAACTGTCTGTGCTCTCCTTGCAACAGGCACGTCTGCTTGGTGAGTGTGTCTGAGATTTAGCCTCAGGTGCTATAAAAACAAGGGAAGACTACAAAGTAGTGGTCGACAGATATGGGTTTTTAAATGGCTGATACCAATATTTAGAGATAAGGCTGGCCAATGGCCTATGTTAGACCTTGATATACAGATAATAATTTAAAGACAGCAGACAAGACATCTACAATTTTGTCTAACATTTACTTCACGCTATATTTACAACAGAAACAGAAAACGTGCATCATCCAATAAATATGGTAGGTAGATTTTGAAAAGGGGAACTAACACTTCTATTTATTCGGGGCATGGAAACTGGCTGATACAATAATCTCAGAATTGCCAAAATAATTCACTGGCCTAGCTGATATATCATCACTCTCTAAACATAAGCAAGAAAAGATTTTCAGAACACCTTTGCATGAAAGAACCTCAAAAATCATAAATTAATAGAAACTTACAAATTTCCTCTGCTTTTTTCAAAACTGAAGGAACATGGATTCTAGAAGTTACAAGGGGTACTTTGCCAACTGGAGCAGGAGGGTCTGGTCTGTCTGGTGGATGATCTTCTCTCCTGACTGGGCTGACTTTGGATTTCATTAGATCTGACAATGCATTACGGAAGAGCCCTCCAGCAGGGCCCCTGCTTCTCGGCAGCGGACGTTTGGCTTGTTGCCTTGTGCTGTCTGCTTCAATCTCAGCACTCTCACTTTTTGCAGTTTTTCCTTGTGTAGCATCTGGATCTATCAGCTCCTCCTTACGCTTTACACCAAAACTCCCAAAAATGGTTTCTCCTCCACTGTTCTGACCATCACCCTCCCTCTCCTCTGATCTTTGTGTGGCTTCGGATTTTGAGGCCCCAAATCCAAAAGATCCAATGGCAGTCCCACCAAATGCAGACACTTTGGTCTCTGGTTGAGGCTGAAGGGTCTTTGTGGTAAAGCTGAAGGAGGAGGGAGTGGTGGGCTGAGAAACGGGTGTACTGCTGCTGGAGGGGTTGGCAGGTTGAGAGAAGGTGAACTGAATGCTGGTGCCACCACCAACTGTCTCATTCTGTGAAAAATTACCACTGGAAAGTGACACAGAGGGAGCTGCTGCTGGCTGAGAGAAGCTGAAACCCAGAGTGCTTGTGTTTACGCATGAGAAGAGTGACCCACCAGAGGGATTGCTGTCCATGCTGCTAGTGACAGCTTTGGATGTCACAAAAGGTTCTGGAGCAGAAGACCGTTTTGAGCTAGGAGGTTCTGGGCTTACACTGAAAATAGGTTTGAAAACAGCTTCATTAGGTGGCTTGAAACTAAACTGGCTACCACTGCCACCAGTGGGATTTTCAGTTCTGCTCCCAACCAAGGAGCCTGATGTTGCGGTGAGGGCAGAAAGCTGACCAAAACTGTGCTGGATGGTAGCAGTGTTGCTGAAGCTGCTCGAAGACTGTGAAACACCGGAGGCAAGACCAAATTCAGATGGTTGACTGAAAGCAGAGCCCTGACCAAATGCTGGCATCGCAGTTTGCCCTGTAGATTGAGCATATGAAGGCGGCGGTGCTCCAAAATCCAGTGACCCTTGACCCAAACTTGACTGTCCAAAGGCCAGGGTGGATCCCAAAGAGGAGAAAGATGGTGACTGCCCCATTCCTTGGGATAACCCACTGCTCTGACCGAAGGCAGGCGTCTGGCCAAAAGCGGGAGTCTGGCCAAAAACAGAAGACTGTCCAGTTAGCTGGCCAAAAGCAGGCTGACTAAAAGCAGACTGCTGTCCAAAGCCAACGCCCTGCATCGTGTTCTGCTGGGCAAAGGATTGAAATGGGTTTCCAGTCTGAGCTGTGTTGCTCTGTGCCTGAAAGGCAGTTTGTGGTCTACCAAAGATATTAGAAGGATCCATCGTGGATGGAAGACAACAAATACAACAGTTAAGAATTACTAGCGGGATCCTGTGTAAGTCCTATGCTGTTCATAATCACAGAATCCTCTAAATCCTGTAAAACAAAGCCAGACATAGAAACAAGCACTAAGTGAACAGTTTCTCATAGTTTGTCAATTTAACGAAAACATAATTTAGACGTTCATAAAATATATAGATATTCCTCTGCATAATCTGTACACAACAAACAAAACATGGTTTTAACGTCTCAGACATGTAAGAATCTACTCAAATTTGGAAGTTATGTAACAAAAATCTCTGTGTAAACCGTACAAATCAAATCATTAACATCTAAGATAATAACAAATATCACGCTGCTGCTCCTGTCACTACGTACCGACATGTAAAATACAACGATTTTCCTGAACAAACCATCATTATTTTTGCTGTATTTCATCTCTCTGATTAATCTATAAAAACAGTCAAGCGCAATCAAAATTGTAAACAATAATTGAAAAAAAACTGAAATACTTCGGCTTCTTCGTCCTCCAAACGGATGTTAATTTCTCTTCTTCGCGCGTTGATTCGACGGAAGGCTTATGCAACTGCATCCTCTACCGGCAGATGACAACATGACACAATCAGACGATCATTATTGAGGCAGGCTACTGCAGTACAAGCAAAATAGGCCAAAAGTATTTTTTTTTTTTACTTTTGCTGTTATTTAAATTTAAATTTTTCTTATGAAGATACACAAAAACTAAAGTAACCATGTAAGCTTCTAAAATATGCAATGGAGACAGTCTTATTTAAATCAACAGATCAAATCAATACCAGATCCCCATACCAAAACAAACCAACACAATCTCAAAATAAATCTTGTATCACAGACTCTTATTTAAACAGGCAGGGGCACACATTCAACATGGCCTTAACATTGCTTATCAGTAAAACACAGTAGGCTATACAATATGCAAGTTTAAAATAATCAGGACATGTTTTCCACATAAATAATTGGTACCATTATATATATACAAATCAGAGGTTGACCAATATTGGATTGTGCTGATTCGATAATTTGTTGAAAGAAGTTAATCTGCCAATCGTTTTTTTTTTTTTTTTTTTTTTAATTGGTAGCCTATATTAAAGGTGCACTCAGTAATTCTAATCAAAACACTTTTTTGTAAAATTCTGCAAATATCTCCTCACAGTCTGCTAGCTGTCCATTCTGTGGGTGAGCTGGAAAAAAAATCTAGTATTTGTACACAGCCCTGGCTCTGCAAATAGGACAAAAACAAAGTGGATCAGATCGATTCACACAACACAACTCCAGCCAATCAGCAACAGGGGTGGTTCTTGCGTGTTCACAGGATGGGGGGGTGGGGCAGAGTAAGAGAGAAATTCATTAGAAGAGCAATGGCATATCTGGCTGATGCAAACTTTCTAAACTCCAAGGAGGACAAATGGCAGATTTGATTCACAGTGTGGAACTTTTAACTTTAAAGGCAGTTTAACTTTGAAATACTCCAGGGACACTTACTTTGAAATGTTTGCAATTTACTCATAGGCGGATGTTAAACTTAAACTTTATGAGTTATAATAATGGAGTATTTCTCTAACACACCATGAAGAAGATCACGTTGCGAGGTGCTGGGTAACCGGAAGCAGCATTGCTCTTTGTAGACCACGAGGAAGGAAATCTCTGGTGTTTTGAACTGAGAAGCGGGATTAGCAACAACTGTACCATGAATGTAACTACCATGGGGGATAGTACGGATGGAAATAGTGATAGTATGTCATGGCAGGATGTAACTAGAAAGAGGAAAGAAACTATTGGTTTGAAGGTGGGCGACATGGTCAAAAAAAAACATAGGTTACAAAGACAAGTGTGAAGGAGGAGGATTAACAAACTGAATAGAAATTGATGGTAACGTTCAAAAAAGAAGGGCCGCATTTTCACCCACTAAAACGGATGAAAGCTATTGAAAAAGAAATGGGTAAAATTAAGTTTGCAAAATATTTAAGCAACAGGAGGCTATTGATTTTTGCTGAAGATCAACTGCAAAGAGATACGTTTCTGAATGCGGAAACACTGAACAGAGAGAGGATCAATCTTCATATCCCAAGGAATGCAGCTAAGCTTAGAGGCATTATTTATGATGTACCTTTGACAATGACGATGGATGAGATAATTCAGGAAGTGAAAGGAGGAAAGGTGATGAAAGTTACAAGACTAAAAACACAAAGAAAGGGGGTGAAAACTGATAGCCTGTCAGTAGTCCTTGAGTTTGAAAATGTTATGCCCAAGAAAGAAAGAATGGGATATTTGAGGTATGATGTTAGTGAGTATATCCCAGCCCCACTGCGATGTTTCAAGTATCAAAGAATGGGACACACTGCAGGTCAATGTAAAGGAAAGCTAAGATGTGCTAGATGTGGATGGTAAATGTGGTAAAGATGCAAAAATCAGATGCCGCAACTAAGATGGTAAACACAATGCTGCTTTTGGAAGATGCCCTGTTCAAAAGCAAGCTAGATAAATACAGAAATATAAAGTAACAAATCAAGTTTATTATGATGATGCAGTCAAGGCTGAACTGATTTATGAGATGTTGAACCTTTCCAATTATGATGGACATTCTAAAGGTGATTAGCTACCTCATGGTAGTTCATATCCTCCAATGGAATGCCAGAAATGTAATGGCTATTGGGCAAGAATTCAAGAAGGCTGTAGGAGATCTGGATGATGTACCTCAAGTTATTTGTATACAAGAAATGTGGTTAAGACCTCACTTGGAATTGGTCATGCCAGCTTACAGCTCTGTTAGATGTGACAGAATTGGAACACAAGGTGGAGAATGTGTAACATTTCTTAAGGATACTTTAGCATATGGAATAGTAAATGTCCCAAATGTGTATGAATGTATTGTGATAGAAATGTGTAGTCCCAGAAGAGACATACAATTAGTAGTTTTTTTACAATCGTTGCAAGAAGTTATCAATGCAAATATTTCATGAGATCGCAGAAAGTGTTGATAGAAGAGAAATATGGAGTGGAGACTTCAATGCCCACAACCATCTATGGGGAAGCGATCACACAGATACAAATGGAGAGGTAGTTGAAGAACTGATGGAGGAGAGATCACTTGCTTTTCTTAATGATGGTAGAGGTATCAGGGTGGCTGTTACAAGAAATTCAGTTTCATGCCTAGATCTTACTTTAGTCTCTGGAAATATTAGTAAGTTTTGTGAATGGACAATAATGAATGATACTAACATAGGGAGTGATCATTTTGTGATAGTATTTTCTATACATTTTGAATTGCATGTGCAGGAAGGTTACATAATAGAGAGATGGTGTTTTCCTAAAGCTGACTGGGAAAAATTTAGAGGATGTTATATTGAGTCCATTGAAAGAATATCGATGGAGGGTGATTTAGATAGCTGTGCAGAAGCAGAGACATACATGATTATTAGTGCTTCATTAACATGTATTCCTAAGAGCACAGTGAATGGGAAAAGGAAAATTGTTCCATGGTGGAATAATGAATGTAAAAATGCTATAAAAGAAAAAAATTGTGCATTTAGAATTCAAAGAAATCATTTGAGGCAAGATAATGTGATTGACTATAAAGGGAAGAGAGCTATGGCAGGGAAAATATGGAGACAGTTCTACTCCATTGGCAGAGAAATATAATTGAATGACATTTGGTCAATGATTAAAAAGATGAGTGTGAAATGAAAATCTGTTAAAATTCTGATTGATGGAGAATATCTGGCATTTAAGGATAAGGAAATAAGGAGAAAGCTGATCTTCTGGGCAAGAAGTTTGCAAGTGTACTGTACATAGTGGAAGTAATTTAGATTAAATACATAAACAATGAATATATTACATTATAAGAACATTTACTGATGTATTAAAGAAAAAGGATAGTGATGGATCATCATTTGACATGGACTTCACATGTTGAAAATGGCCTTAAGAGAAAAGTGGTTACGGCTCCAGGGCAAGACCAACTATGCTATGCTCAGACAAATACCAGATGAAGTCTTGAAAATTGTATTTAGCTTGTTCAATAACATATGGAGAGAAAGTGTATTGCCTGGCAGTTGGAAAAGTGCTCTGATACTACCTTTTAGTAAGCCTGGCAATGACCAGATAATGCAGGAAACTACAGGCCTATGGTGTTAACATCTCACTTGTGTAAATGGATGGAAAGGTAATTCCTTGTAGATTGTCATACTATTTAGAACAAAGAGGATTGCTTAGCGCATGTCAAAATGGACTGGCCATCGGGAGAACCGAGCTGGGTGGTGGGTCGGCCGCAAAATGTGCCAAATGGGCCGTGATAAGCTACAATTATTTGCAGTGTTATGCAGAACTGTACCCCCCCAATATACATTAAAAATATATATTAGGCTACAGCAAGCAAATATGCATAACATTTTAACAAATTTTATTTGCATAACAGCAAATTAAATATGTAGTAAGCTAATGCAGCAAAATAAAAAATTAATAAAATGGAACCGTTTGGACCTGCAGACGCATTAAAATTAAATCCAGTGGAGAGTCTTCTTCACAAGCTCAAGGAACAATGATGAAAATATTTTCAGTCATCTCTATGCTGGATCGTTTTGAGTTTGATTGGATGCTTAGCCTATTGTTTTAAATGTGAATGGATGCAAGGAATGGAATGTTGCAAATGCAACTATAATCTAATAAATATGTATTAATGTAAGAATTGCACTACGTTATTTTATGTTTGATTTCAAATGTTAAATTCTTTCAGAAATAAAGTCAACACACATAGTGATTCAAGTGATTTACATTTTAAGATGAATTTGGCCACGGCCACATCTAGAGTCAGCTTTGGCTTCCCGCTAGTAATTAAAGTTTGTAAATGAGGTGGGGGAACGCCTTGCACAAGCTCTACCTATGGCTTTACTGCTTCCAGCTGCTCATTCAAACAAATAAGGGATATAAAATATGCACTCCTACAGTAATCTACTATGTATTACAATATAAACAATTAAAAGTAAACATTGTCATAATTCATTAACACTTAGTGATCGCTTGTCATACATTTTCAATATAGCTTAATGGTTGTAAATTGCTCTGCAACAGCTGAAAACTCTCACAAGCAAGGACGTAGATTTGGCTTTAACTTTGAGGGGCATGCAACGTGAAGCATTTACATGTTTCCATTGATCATGGTATAAATATTAGGGGGGCTGTACTTGCTTGTTTTGATTACTGGGGGGATTACCTCCCCCATCCCCCCTGGAATCTACACCCCTGCTCACAAGCCCCCGCTACAACAGTGCCAAGTTTTCCCTCTGAGAGATGCAGCACATGTATTTATTTAATTAAATCTTATTCTTTTGAAGTTTGATAATCACATTAGGTTATATCACGATTCTGAATATTCTCCATTCTACTTCCAACAATGTTGAAAAACAAAACATAGTGGTTCTGAATTCCATAAAAAGTGTCATTTTTATCCAATTTCATAAAATACATGTATATCAGCGTAATGAAATACAATGCACAAAGAACAATTTCATGACAAAGCTATACTATATTTTAGATGATGGGGTGGTCATTAATATAGGGGATTCAGGGAATATATAGGGAAATATTAGGAAAGACAGTTGTTTACTTTCTATTGTATGTCCTTGATTATTAAGATAGAGACTGTCTCTATACATTAATGGGCAAACATTACCAAAACCTGCATCTTATTTTGGATTAATATGTCAGTGCAACCACACCTTATGAATGTGTTAATATAAGTCAGGCATGGAAAAGGAACTGAACTTAATATATATATATATATATATATATATATATATATATATATATATATATACCTTTACATATTTTAAAGACCATTTCCATGGGAACCCTGATAAATAAATGTCAGATGAAGATCACAGCAAGTATACGTATTTAAAAGTGGTAAATTATAGAAGACAGTTACTTAATACTTTCTATGCCCTTAATAAATAAGATAGTGACTGTCTTGAGTCCACTGATGGGTAAACAAAGCATTTTAAATGTGAGTCCTGTAATTACATGTTTCAAAAAGCAAGTGGAAAAAAATTGTACAACACCTAATAATTAAACAACACAGAACTCTTTTAGATGTGGTATCTCATAGCATTTGCCCTCTATACCTGTAGCTCATTCATGCGATTCATGTAACCTTTAAAGATCAGTCTACACAACATCCTAAAGTTTGAGATCTCTGGAAGGTCAGCCAGTCTTGACAGTCACTGTCCTGGACAGTGACAGCAGTTGCTGCAGTAGCAGCAGAATTACCCACTGTCCCTCTCCTGAGGTCCACAGCTGCTGCAGTGGGCCGTAGGAAATCAACTACAACTCATTCTGCAGAGCTCACTGCAAGACGAACAGCCAACATGGAGGCAGGCAGAATAATGTGAGAACCCGATCCTGTTTCATATGGGAGGGAGAGGGACGTGGAGCAATTTAATCTTGTGTGTGGATGTTTTATTAAAGGAACACACTGTTATGATGCCCATAGGTACGGTAATGATTTGTGTTAACAGGAGTGGCAGAATTTCCTGCATGCTTTCAACTTCTAAGACAAACGCTGTCACTTTTGGCTAAATCTTGCAGCACACCATGTATTACATGCACCACTCTTCCAGTTCAAATGGAGCATGCTGAACAAATAATAACACTTGAACGGCACATACCTGTGTTTTCTATGGCCGTCATCCCTAAGAGAAATCTGAAAGTTTTTAATACTCTCAAAAACTAAATATAATAATAAATAAAAAAAGGTTTCATGTACAGAAAGAAACATATTTAGAAACTTAAGCAACACAATTAAGTGAATATTATTGCATAAGACAACAAAATATGCAACCAGTGGCATTTATAGATAGCATTTAAATATAGCTCAAGTGTAAAAAGTACAGTTGGTTCTGAGAAAAGTTTTCCACGGGCTGGATTTTATTTCTCAAATGTATAAGAAGTCTATCCAGAATGTGTAAACATCAAAGAATGATTCAATCACCTCAGCTGTTTTTCAATCTTTTGTGGTTCTGTTTGCATCATATAAAAAAAAAAAGAAAAAGTGTTCTTTCTGCAGGTCTTCAATCCTTAATCTTATCGATATGTTTGATAGAGCCAACCGGGTCTGTTTTGAAGATCATGAAGTGCCCTTGAACCTGAGCGGCGCTGAGCTCTGGGTGTGCTGCCAGTGCTCGCTCGGCGAATAGCTCGGCTTCAGCCACGGTCTCCTGAGGATAAAACCTCTGGAACATTTGATACAGCTGCCAATGAGAGCAGTGGCCCACGTACTGCTTCAGATCAACACGACCAGGCCTGACAAGAGCGGGGTCCAGTCTTCAGCACAAAGAGGAGAAAAAAGGTAAAAAAACAAAAGGAGAAAACGATACAGAGTTATTCAGAAGGAGATTTATTTTGTTGTTATTATTTTTAAAACAACACAATACTAATGTTTTAACTTAGGAAGTGTTCAGAAAACAATATTTGGTGGAATAACCCTGATTTTCAAATCACAGCTTTCTTGCATCTTGCAATGCTCTCTACCAGTCTTTCACATCGCTGTTGGGTGACTTTATACCTCTCCTGGCGCAAAAATTCAAGCAGCTCGTCTTTGTTTGACGGCTTGTGTATTTCTCAACCTTTCTCTTGTTTTTTACAAGACAATAGAAATGACTACTGCTGTATAACACATTGATTTTCAATATATATTTTAGATTTAATTAGCATGTACACGTACATATCATGCAAGCTATTTTTTACTCAAGGTGGCGCTGTTGTTTCAGTGATTGATTTATTTTTGACATTGCTATTTGATGAAGCAGCAATGTGGATGTAAACTCTAGCAAGTGTAACACTTGAACAGTAGGATTTGGCTACAGTCATTTGGGCTGAAATTATACAGTATATGTTGTGTGCTAATTTTGACTCAAAAGGTGCTTGAGAAAATACATCTGTGTATCTTCGGTGTAGCTTTTAACTTATTTTCAATATGTGTAGCTTTTGTGTAGCTTATGTGTTATGTGTAGCTCAATATGTGTTTGATAGACAGTTGTGTCTCACTTAGGATTACTTCAAGTAATGAATACTTTGCTATATTTGTTACATCATCTCTTTGATATATGAAAAACAAAACATTAAAATATAACAGAATATACTCTATTATTCTCTAACTGTCTTATTTTGTTATATTATTTTTTTTACATCTAACAATATCTGGGTATTTTGTAGATCCATTTGTGATATGTGCCAGGTTGCTTAAGGCCCGAGGTATGGCATAATGTTTGGCAAAACACAAAAAAATGCATTTAAGGATTACCAAGACTATTGGAAGAGTTAGCTCTGAAGCAAGGGGGAGCTTCAGACAGCCAAGCAGTTATCGGACGATTTTAAATATCTCAAAATGGCCAAATATAAGCCAATTGGGCGACATATCACAGGTTTTTTTTCTTGACCGTAAGAACACCGACTGCCGTGAAATACACTTTAATGCTATTAATCTTGATATTTTTTGTTGTTCCCATTGTGGTTAAAGAGGTGAATGAGCAGACGAAATTTGAAATTTGGAACAAATGTAACTGAGCTGTACCTTTCAATGTAATTAGTAGTCATAAAAACAATTCGGGCCTCTGAAGATGCCACTCCATCCAGTGCATTCAGAAGACCACTGAAGGTCAGTCTTCCCATGCCCTGATAGGCCAGCATATCTGTGAGAAAACACGTTAAGTTAGAGCATTGTTGTATATGATGAGAGCACTTCTTCTAGATGCATATCAATGACGAAATGCAAATAAATCTTAATGGTCGTAAAAATAGGCTTCATTATCTTTTAATTTAGAGGTGAAATATGACCACAATTTGGTCTTTACAGGTTTCATGAGATTCGTCCATCTATGAGACATTCGGCTTCAACAATTCATGAATTAATTCACGTATAATGAGTTTACATAGTGAAAGAGTTTCAAAAACACAACTGTGTGTGTTATTTATCTGTAGCAGGAACATACTCTCTGTGGGCATCAGCTCACGGCTGACAAAGGCTGCATCCACGTCCTCCAGCAGGATGATGCTTTGCTGTGGAGCGACGCTCAGCAGGTGGTTGAGACGATCATCAGACAGACTGCGGTCACTGAGACTCATCAGACAGATGCTGTAGCCCAGCTCGCCTGCCAGCGCAGTTCTGTGAAAAGTAAGCAACTCATTGTGTTTAGTGTTTAGCTCATCACTTTATTGCAACCATACTGTACCAGTAATTCCAATACTTTACTAGTCATTTGTGATTACTTGATAAAGATATTTTTAGATATTGCTGTATTGGATTGCCATTGGTGTGTCAAGCAATTCATCGATTAAGACAATTCTATCAAATAATATCCAAATTTTTTAATTTGGCTCACAGGGTGAATTTTTCAAGCCACTAAATTATTTTAGTGCAGAGTGTAAATAGAAATATATGTATTTTAATATAGTATACTATATGAAATACTCTTCCAGGCCTGGAAATTACTTGATATTTCCAGGTTTTCCATTACCCTGGTAACCCTGACTTTGAAACTACTGTATATGACTCTATATGACTGAACTATACATTCATATCACTGTATCTGTAATACATTGAACTGTAAACAAAGTAACTGTGCTTACATAAAGCTGCTCTTCCCACAGCCTGGGGGTCCATACAGCAGATAACCCCTCCTATATGGAATTCCTGATAAAAAATATATGAAACAATAAAACTTAATTAGTAATTATTTCAAATATATATATATATATACACACACTGATCAGCCACAACATTAAAACCACATGCCTAATATTGTGTAGGTCCCCCTCGTGCCGCCAAAACAGCACCAACCTGCATCTCAGAATATAATTCTGAGATGATATTCTTCTCACCACAATTGTACAGAACGGAGTAACCATAGACTTTGTCAGTTCTAACCAGTTTGGCGATTCTCTGTTGACCTCACTCATGAACAATGTGATTCTGTCTGCAGAACGGTCACTCTCTGGATGCTTTTGGCACCATTCTGAGTAACTTCTAGACTGTTATGTGTGAAAATCCCAGGAGATCAGCAGTAACAGAAATACTCAAACCAGCCTGTCTGGCACCAACAATTATCTAATCAGCCAGTCGTGTGGCAGCAGTGCATAACATCATGCAGATACTGGTCAGATGCTTCAGTTAATGTTCACATCAACCATCAGAATGGAGAAAAATGTGATCTCAGTGATTTGGACCGTGGCATGACTTTGGTGAATGAATGCATGAATGTTCTCATAATACCGCAAGCCTTCCTTATCACTTGCTGCTCATAGAATTGAGTTAGACTACACAGAGGCACACCAGTCATTTTTTAAGAGGTCTTAACTATGGCTTTTATTTTACTTTTATTTAAGTCCTCGTAGTGGTGGGATAGAGATAGACCTTTGAGCACTAAATGAAGTTAATTGCCTTAGAACATAATGTTCTATGATGTGCCTTGTTAAAGAGACTCAGTATTCTGCTAAAATTTTAACTTATTATCAAAAATTTTCCCAAGATACTTATACTCCTCCACCCATACACTGTGAATATTCACTGGTTGTAGCTCGGGAGCCTTTTTTCTAAAGTCAACCAGCATGTACTTTGCCTTTCACACATTCAGTTCCAGCTTCACTCTGTCACACCAGGTGATAAACTTGTAATGCAGGGCTATCGTTCTGCTCTGAGTTTGAAAGCAGGTAGAGGAGAACTGAATCATCAGCATACAGTATTTTATAACACAGTTGGCATGAGAATTTTGGCTGTTATTGTATGGAGAATAAAAATTGCAGAAAATACAAATTTTTAAGTTGATCCGTTACAAGCATATAATGTATCCAATAGTACTGCATTTGCCTTTACCCCTTGCTGCCTACCTTTTAAAAAGTCAAAAATCCATAAAACAAGCCTATGACTTACAATGAACTCACTGATAGTCCAGGTAAACATTCTACCAAAAATCTTCCTTTTATGTTCCATGGAAGCAAGTAAGTCATATGTGTTTGAAACATAATAATAAAAAGGATTTCTGTTAGAAAATCTAAACTGGAGATTATCTTTTGACTGTTAAGTTATCCTGTAATAATTCACCTCTGTCAGTGTACCACTTGGGATTGCCGATAAACTCCTTCACATCATCAACAATCCTCTCTGCCACTCCATTCTCCAGAACTACTGATGACAGGGGCCGTCGTCGCCTAGGAAACCCAAAAGGCCTCCACTCTGCTCCAAGGGCAGTGTACATCACAGTCCGACCCTCTTCCTGTTTTAAAGCAAGTTCACGAGCTGCACAAACAAAGAATAACTCCTTTACTGGCTGCAACAAATTTTTACACAATGTTTATACTGCAATCTATAGCAGTATAGATTGCATTTTAAATTAATTTATCGAAAATTTTATTTTAAATGAATACAATGTTTCGATGTTTTTCAATTAAATGAATGTTCACCCAAAAATGACAAATTCTCTCATCATTTATTCACCCTCACACCACCCCAGAAGTGTATGACTTTCTTCAGCAGAACACAAATTATCCATATCTTCATCAGCGATATGATAGAGAAACAAAGAGCGTGGGTGAGAAACAGATCGATATTCAAGTCCTTTTTTTCTCTCTATAAATCATCACTTTAACTTTCTTTTTGGCAATTCGCTTTCTTCATGCATATTGCCTCCTACTGGGCAGGGAGGAGAATTTATAGTAAAAGGACATAAATATTGATCTGTTTGTCACCCACACTTATTATATCGCTTCTAAAGACATGGATTTAACCACTGGATTTGTTTAGGTTACGTTTATGCTGCCTTTATGGGTTTTTTGGAACTTTGCATTGAATGGACCTTTGTGTTCTGCAGAAGATTTAAAGTCACACACATCTGGGATGGTATATGGGGGAGAAAATGTTGAGAGAATTTTCATTTTTGGGTGAACTATTACTTTAAAACTAATAATAAAGATTCCATCCTTTTTTCTTTATGTTGTATGCAGGACACATTAAAATGGAAACTTTTGCATCATGCCCTCATCATTTATTTTTGCTGCTTTTCAAATGCCTTCAAGTGCCCGTAGTTGAAGAATCACCCAGAAACCTAGCTATGTTTGGCACCAGTCCATTTACTTCCTCATACCTTCTTGGAGTATGTTGAAGAATATCTGCCTGTCTCTACCCAGAGCAGTGAAGGTGACAGACTCCCATGGAGTTCCAGTGTTCAGGTCCACCATCTGCTTCTCTCTTGTTCTCTCCACTCTGATCCACTTCCTTCCATACCTGAAAACACACAGCCTCAATTAGAGATACAGATAAGTGGATGTACTTTATTGATCCCTGATAATGGGAAGCTCAAATCAGCAGCACATTAAATGTAAACTGTTGAAAGCAACATTACTATACACACACCTAAAGTTTAACTCAATAATTTATAATATAATAAATGGAGATTGCGGATTAGGACCACAGCCAGAAGGTAACATGAAGGTAAATTATTACATTTTGAATCAATACCATATACAACAGCTATAAATACTGTAACATACATTGAGATCACAGAGATAACACATTGTATATGCTTCTATTTAGCATTTTTCTAATTAAATACACATTTGTTTCTATCACCATTTTCATTACCAACATAACAATTTGAATGAACTGCAAAATTAAAATAATTTTCAGTATTTGGTATGCACCTCTTTTACTTTGTTTAAAAGAATAGTTCACCCAAAAATTAAAACTCTCTCATCATTTACTCACCCTCATGCCATCCCAGATGTGCATGACTTTCTTTCTTCTGCAAAACAAAAACAAAGATTTTTAGAAGACTATTTCAACTCTGTAGGTCCATAGACTGCTAGTGAATGGTGACCAAAAATGTGAAGCTCTAAAAAGCACACACAGGCAGCATGACGGTATTCTGTACTATTCCAGTGGTTTAATCCAGGTCTTCTGAAGTAATCCAATCGGTTTTGGTGAAAACAGACCAAAATCGCAACTCCTTTTTCACTGTACCAGCAGCCATATCACCCTGTAGCTCAAGACTGGTTGCCTATTGAAACTAAGCAGTGCTGAGCCTGGTCAGTACCTGGATGGGAGACCTCCTGGGAAAACTAAGGTTGCTGCTGGAATAGGTATTAGGGAGTCCAGCAGGGGGTGCTCACCCTGTGGACTGTATAGATCCTAATGCCCCAGTATAATGATGGGAACACTGTACTGTACTGTACTGTACAAAAGGTGCTGTCCTTTGGATGAGATGTTAAACTGAGGTCCTGACTCTCTGTAGTCAATAAATCCCAGGAAACTTCTTGAAAAGAGGTCTTCTTGTCCTGGCCAAATTCCCATTGGCCCTTCTCAATCAATCATGGATTCAAAATAATCCCCAGCCATTAATTAGCCCCATCACTCCACTCCACCAATAGCTGGTGAATCATCTAGGTGGATGTGCACACTGGTGGTAGTTGAGGAGAGTCCCTGTTCACTGTGTAAAGTGCTTTGAATGTAGTGTCAGAAAAAGTGCTAAAAAAAATGTATGTTCTGTACATTTTGCCACTGCAGTCTCTAGGCTAAAAAGATTTCAAACTCAATTACACTTAGTGCTTGATGCATGCACAGAACGCTACATGGTGCTAGGAAGAGAAATCATGATTGGCAAAGAGACTCCTGATGTCAAGGTTTATAGAGAAAAAGGAGTTCTATTTTGGTCTCTTCTCGCCCAAAACTGCTTAGATCGCTTCATAATACATGGATTAAACCAATGAAGTCTTATAGATTACTTTTATGCTCCCTTTAATGGCTTTTTGAAACTTTTGAAAGTTTCATTCTTTTACATTGCATTCAACTACAGAGCTAAGACTAAAAATCTTTGTTTGTGCTGTGCAGAAGAATCTGGGATGGCATGAGGTTGAGTAAATGAGAGAAATTTCATTTTTGGGTGAACTATTCCTTCTATGACAGCAAGCATTCGAGCTGGCATTGACTCCACAATTGTGTGCAAAATTTTATTATACATGTTCTCAAAGCATGATATGAGAATGTACCAAAGCATTTTATGTTCTTCAATGGAAGCAAGGAAATATTTAGCAAAAGATGTAAACATGGTCAATATCACAAATTTGCTTGCATTTGACATAGGAATAGACCAAAATCTTAAATATCTCTTCTTCATTTCATGCAATAACAATTCTTTATTATAAAGTTTGCAGAAATCTAATTTCCAGGTTTAAATTAGATTATGAACCTCAGATTTTCAATGTAGTCTCAGACTTTTTGACCCCACTTTACTTGATAACATTGTGAAACTGATGCTCTCTCTACATAACATGTCTTCTTACCAAATTATGTGGTTGCCCGGACTGGGATGGAAGTCGAACTGTGTATGGACTCGCCCACTTTCATGCTGCATATAGGAGGTCTGAACACTCAGATGCTGTGTGTGTTTGGCGTGTTTAGTAATCCAGTTTAAAAGCCAGTGGTAACTTTTATCTCTGCTAGGGACCTCCAGTGTGATCATGTAATTTCTTCTGAAGAAGATCATGCCAACCTGTGCCCCCTTTCGGGCAACTGCAATTGCTGTGCCAATGCCAACAAGCCCAAAGCCTGCCCCAAAGTAAGGGTTGTCTTTCAAGGCGCCAATGAAATCTGACAGGGTCATGATGAAGGTCTTTTCAGGTTCTCCTAAGCAATCAGAGAGAATTTTGCTGTCCCCTCCTTTACAGCAAATGGGAGGAAAACATTTTAATGTGGTACTATAATACTGTAAGAAGAACCTTGAGACATGAAATACACCATATGTATGCGCAAACAATCACTGGTCAGTTACTCCACATTTATTCTTTATGAAATCAATTCAAAAGTAACTATACTTACGGTTGTGCAAAGATCATTACACGGTACTTTTCATACATCTTTGACTCTGTTAATTTAAAAGAAACTAAAAAGAAAAGGATTAGTTCTGCTTAGACAGCACCGAAGAGCGCTCTCTCGCTCTCATTGGACAAATCACATGGCGACCTCTGTGTTGCTTCCGGTGTTCCGGGAAATGTTCCCGTCTGAAATGTGTTTCACTTTAATAGTTCCGCTGTGATTGAAATGACGCAGTCGTGCACAGGGTTGGGAGGGTTACTTTTAAAATGTATTCCACTACAGATAACATGCTGTAAAATGTAATTTGTAACGTATTCCGTTAGATTACACAAGGTCTATAACGTAGCCTATTATAAATACATTGGATTACTTCTTTAGCACTGGTAGACTTTTTTCACTTGTTTTGACTATAATAACTCTGCCAGTACAGTAAGACAAAATGCAAATGTTAAAAATGTATTATCTTAAAAACCTAAATATCTTATGCAGTGTTGTTTCTATAACAAGATTAATCAAAATTGATCTTGTTTTAAGGATTTTAAGATATTTTTACAGGAAAACAATAAAACAATTATTATCAAGAATACGATTTTTGCCCTAAGATCAAAGGTCATACTAGAAAAAAAGAAATTATGATCTAACATGAATTTTCTCCTGGAACCTCGCATTGTTTTTTGTGTATCAGAGTAAAAACAACATCAATTTAATCCCGATTTAATTAGATTCATATTTTGTGAATCTATTCGAATTCATTTCAGTTATAATGTTTATTTTGCTGATATGGAAAAAAAATCTCATTTGGTACATTACGAAAACATTGATAAAAAAAAATAATAAAAAAAAAGAGACCAAATGATGCAGTTAATTTGCTATATTTTTAACCAAAGCTGAAGTAAACTTTAAAGTAAAAGATCAATCTTGGAATTTTAAGAATCTACACTGGCAGCCAAAAGTTTGGAATAATGTACAGATTTTGCAGTTTCGGAAGTTAATTGGTACTTTAATTCAATGTATATTTTGCGATAATGACCTGCTAACAGTACATTTTATTTTCTGAATTCATTTTTCTTACAGCTTTGTCAGTTTGCAGATTATAAAAACTGGATTGTTTGCTTCCTATTAAAGCTTTGTCTCAGAAGTGGTTAGATATGCAAATGTTACCTAGAAGTAAGAAAAAAGTAGCCAAAAGATTGAAAGCATCAGTAAAAAAGGGGAAAAAATCAACCACCATTAGCCAAAAAAAGGTGTACAGCAAAAGGTAGATACAAACCATGGATGTGTGTATGTGAATACCCTTTGATTTGAAGAGTAGTGTTATGATTTGAATAATTGTAATCCCTAATGTAATCTGATTTATTCTGTCTGTTTCCATTAAGTGGAATACGTTGCAGAATGCACCGAACACAATGTCCGCAGGCATATCTGCTCAGAATGTAGATGCTGCTTTAAAACTCACTCCCATCTGGTGGAGCACATGCGCCTTCATTTTCCTGACCACAGTTTGCAGTGCCCCACATGCAAACACTACCAGCAAGAGTAAGCTACAGTACACATCCACATGCTGAGAGTAACTGGACAGAAACTCAATCAATGTCATCTGTGTGAGAACGGAGCTATGGAACGCAACTCTTTTCGACAACACCTCGCCACCATGCTTGTCCACAATGCTGAGCTGTTTACATGTCAAAAGACATTCAGTCAGAGTCAGGCTTTAAAGATCCATATGAAGTCACACAATAAGACACAAGATGGGCAGCTATTGCCCTGCTTCCATAAGGGCTGCTCATATCAGTATACAGAAAAGAAGAAGCTTCAAAAGCAGATGTTAGATGAGCATCAAATTCAGGCCATTGAGTGCCGTCTTCATGCCAGCAGCATCTTCTTTGGGAGTCGAGAAGAGATGGAGAAACATTTCAGCACGCATCAGGCTTATCATTGCCCACACTGTGCCTTCTCCTGCTCAAATAAGAGCCGTTTCCAGCAACACAAAAGACATAGGGCATCCAGGCAAACAAGAGCTGAACTGTAGCTTCTGTCCTTTCACCACCCTCAACCCCTCAAATGTCGGCCACTTTCATGCCAATAAGAAAACACACTACTGTCTGCAGTGCAGCTTTGTGACCACTCACAAAAGAGTCTTAAAAAGACAAATGCTAATGCATATGGGTGAGATACAATATTTAGTTTTTTCCAAATAAGTGTATAAATTCACCCAAAAATGAAAATTCTGCTAACATTTACTCAGCTGTGAGCTCTGTGGCCAAACTTTTGGCACCACATCCACACTACTATCATCAATGCATCCATAACAAACAGGCAACTCACTTTTTTTGTCTTTGTGATTACAGGGCATATAATCTCAATGACATCAGCCACCACAACTTGAGCTGCCACACTTGTGAGCTAAACCACCATTGCTGCCAATGTAGTGAAACGTTTTAGCACTTATAGTGCCCTCAAGCAACACTGCAACCAAGTACTTTCAGATGCCAACAGCCTGTCCTGCGGTCACGGCAGCTTCACCTGCAACTGTCAAGCTGCTCTCAAAGCTCATCTGCAATGTGAACACTCTGAAATCAGGAGTGGTGCTACTCTGAAACTCAAGATGGTCCAGAAAAACAAATCAAGATCTCCCACCAGTGTTTGATTTGCTCCTTCAGCACCTATAAAAAGCGTATTCTGGTCCAGCACGTTAAATGAGCATGAAGATGGGCCAGCCTCAGATAAAACTCTGAAGTGTGATGTCTTTGGTTTCTCTTGCACCCACCAAGTGATGTTTGACCAGCATGAGCAATCACGTGGAGGAACCTGACACTTTAAGTGCACTGAATGTGAGTTTTCCAATCGGAATAAGCAGAAGATCGGCTGGCACATTCAAATACATACAGGAGAGAAACCTTACTGCTGTGAAAAGGGCAGCTATGCCTGTGCTGATCCCTCAAGACTGAAGGTATGAACCACCAGTAGGCACAATTGTAATTCAAACATAGTGATGGAAGATTGGTGTGTTTAGATAACTTCAGCAGAAATTAATATTGTTTTGATTTTGTTTTATACATACAAAACATGTTGATGTTCCCAATTTAAAACAGCTTCTCTTATTTTAGTATCATTTGAGGATTCTCATTGCTGAACGCAAAAATCTCTGCCCAGAGTGTGGCTATAAATGCAAATGTGTCAAGCAGATGAAATATCACATGACAAAACATACAGGTATGGATCATACTCTGTAGAATAACAGTGAATGTTCATTACTCTGACAGTAACCTTCCTGCACTGATGTGTTTATCCCCTGTGCTCCAACAGGGGCCAAACTGTATTCATGCGAGTACCGCAACAACCGTGCCAACACCAAGCCCATCCACCGGGAGACATGCCACAAAGACGTGCGTTCCTTAATCAGCGGGATGTGTGGCAATGCTTTCAAGACACGCTTCCTGCTCAAGACTCATCAGAGAAAGCACAGCGAGGAGCGGCCTTACGTGTTCTCAGTATGCCAAAGGGGATTTCACTGGCCTGCAGGTCTTCGCCATCATTACCTGTCCCACACTAATCAGCTGCCATTTCACTGCCTCCACTGTGCAAGGCCAAACAGAAATTTCAGGTTGTGAAACACCTTCAAAGGCACCACCCTGACTTGCCCATGCAAAATGGTGTGGGTAAGTACCAAGAGTCCTCTAGCTTAGTAACACAGATGGCCTGGACTTGAGAAAAAGACGAGAGTCAAGAGAACGGATAAACTGCTTTAGAAGATATGTAAAAAGCAGCAGATATGTAGCCTTGTACTTTGTCTGTCTTTATGTATGTATGTATGTATGTAGATTCAACAGTTTTCTTTGAGAACATCTAGAAGTATTACATGCCATCTTGATCATAACACTCATGGAAACCAATAAACAGTTTCCAGTGTATTCATTAATGTTTATTCATTTAAAAAGACAAAACTCATAGAAGAAAAAAAGATGAATATATGATATACAAGGAAAAATTATTAATTCATGATATACTTTGATATTTACATACGTAATGAGAGTACATATATATATATATAACAATCATTTCATTTGAACATTTGCTCTTGGGTCATTTATTAAAAGACACTTCTACCATGCTCAATGTTTTTAATTTGATAACATATTATCTGCTTACAAGTTACTGATAGGACTGGAGTCTTCATCTCATGTGAGTGGTCTTGATATACATACATTATGTTTCAGAATTTCCTTTAAAGGAGCAAAGTTTAAATAATGTTTTTGTATCGTTTAAATTATTTACAGCTCTTTTTTCAAGTCACTTTTATAAGCCAAGCACAAGAGAAAATGTTTCCTCTGTCGAACAACAGCTTTTTGAGAAATGTGTTCTTTTTTGGACTGTTTTCACATTGTACAGGTTTGTAAGGAAAACACCTGTAATTGTGATCTCCTGTAATCACAGATCTGTGATTTTGATCTGAACATAGAGGGAGGCTGGACAAATACTTGTTCCATCTTTGGACATCAGATGCACATGACGATAACCTGGAAAACAAGATTTTTGTTATTTACAAGAAACCCTGATTAAAATGATTAATAGAAAATAACGTCAGGAAATAGATCCAAACGTGTCAACAAAAACTTACCTGGTTGAATACAGGTAAAAGGAAGAGTGTACTGTCCTATAAAGTCATTTCTAGATGCTAAATCATAGTCTTCAACAACAAAACGCACCAGTGCCAGCTCAGGGGTGTGGATTGTAAACTGTAAGGTTTCATTCCAACAAGGGTTGAATCCTGTCAATATGAAAAATAATAGAAAATCATTGCGTGCAGAATGATATAAACAGGGTTCCCTTTGTAAAGCTGTGATTTCCAGGTATTTTTCTGAAAAGGAAAATGATCTCAGAAATAAATAAAATCTTAAAAAGTCATGGACTCTCTTACAATTAATGTTTTTAGTTTGTGTTTGCTATAAAAATAATTTATTGTCTAGAAATTGCTCGTTTGAACAAAATGTATATAAAACTATAATTTTTTTTATCCTTATCCAGTAATCACAATCAACTGTAAAAGGCAGTGAAATTCATTGGTCAAAAGGTCTGGGAACCCTTTTTAAAGTTACATCAATGTATTGCACTCTAATAGTCTCTCTTGCGATGACATGGCACCAAAGCATTTATTCATCACTTCCTCACCATTGTTCTCAATGTATCTGGTCTCCTGTTTGGCTTGATCCAGGGGAACACCATAAATTTCCACCCTTACTAAGGGGTCTACAATGGACCATCCTTTTTGATTTAATTTAGGGAGCTGTTGGCCACTAATAACCTTAAAAAATGAAAGCATAAGAACATCAACAATTTAAATCTCAAAATAAACTGTCAGAATGAACATGAATTAGGTTTACAGGGATCCCCAAGAATGGAATCTGTCATCATTCACTAACCCTCATGTACCTGTATGACATTCTTTCTTCTGCCAAACAAAAAAGGAGATGATAGGCAGAATGTTTGGTATCAGTCACTATTCACATTTCACTGTATGAAATAAAGATGCAATGAACGTGAATGGTGACTGAGTCAATCATTCGCCAAGACATCTCCTTTTGTGTTCCACGAAAGAAAGTAACGCGGAGTTGGAACAGCATGAGGGTGAGTAAATAATGACAGAATTTTCATTTTTGGATGAATTATTCTTAAAATACCTTAACAGAGAAGAGTAGAGGATGATAGTTCTCTGATTCTTGGGGTTTATCAGGATCAAAGAGTCTCTCTCTGTTGAGTAAGATATCAGGTTTTAGGACATAGCCACAACGGCCATTCTGACTAAATAGCCCATCATTAAGATCCATTTCCGTCCCTGCTGTCTGAAAGTTCAGTGCCACTATGGATCAGAAACATAACTATGTAATGCAGATCAACTTTCCACTTTACAACACATTAGCCATGTTGTCCCACACCTCTTTACATGGCTTAGAGTGTTAAAAGCATTTCCAAAGGTTATTCCACCCACAGGAACACATGGCATAATAAGATCTAGAATACTCACCAATCTGGCATCCGATGTTCCACATATCCTGTGGACAGTAATTTGATGAATCTGTTCTCATTCCACTTGGATATATTCTGGTCAACTGTCTGGTGTTATGCAGCACAAAATCCGGGCCTGTTAGACATGTAGGGGAAAACAAACCCATAGTTAATCAGATGAAATAAGAATTGAATTCATCATTAACTACAAATTGGAAATGGCTCAGAAAGGTAAAGTTAGTACTGAGAAAAGCTCTTGCATAATTAGTTTGCTGATGCCGCTTGGTTTGATATTTTTTCTATGCAATAAAATGTATATATGTTTAAATATGACATAATTGTGTAAAACTGTAAAAATATTTTTTGGGCCCATTTTATATGAGTATTATATAATATCTACTATAAATGCCTGTTAGGGTTGCACAGTTTACCAGTACTAACGAAGTATAGCAAAAAAAAAAAAAAAAAATGAAAATGGTATGATATCATCCATCCATCTTCAACCGCTTATCCGAAGTCGGGTCGCGGGGGCAGCTGCTCCAGCAGGGGGCCCCAAACTTCCCTATCCCGAGCCACATTAACCAGCTCTGACTGGGCGACCCGAGGCGTTCCCAGGCCAGTGTGGAGATGTAATCTCTCCACCTAGTCCTGGGTCTTCCCGAGGCCTCCTCCCAGCTGGACGTGCCTGAAACACCTCCCTAGGGAGGCGGCCAGGGGCAACCTTACCAGATGCCCAAACCACCTCAACTGACTCCTTTCAACGCAAAGGAGCAGCGGCTCTACTCCGAGCTCCTCACGGATGACTGAGCTCCTCACCCTATCTCTAAGGGAGAAGCCCGCCACCCTTCTGAGGAAGCCCATTTCGGCCGCTTGTACTCGCTGACCTAGTTCTTTCGGTCATGACCCAACCTTCATGACCATAGGTGAGGGTAGGAACAAAAATTGACCGGTAGATCGAGAGCTTTGCCTTTCGGCTCAGCTCTCTTTTCGTGGACAACGGTGCGATAGAGCGAGTGCAATACCGCCCCTGCTGCCCTGATTCTCCGGCCAACCTCCCACTCCATTGTCCCTCACTCGTGAACAAGACCCCGAGGTACTTGAACTCCTTCACTTGGGGCAAAACCTCATTCCCTACCTGGAGTACGCACTCCATCGGTTTCCTGCTGAGAACCATGGCCTCAGATTTAGAGGTGCTAATCCTCATCCCAGCTGCTTCACACTCGACTGCCAAGCGATCCAGTGAGAGCTGAAGGTCACGGACCGATGATGACATGAAGACAACATCATCTGCAAAAAGCAGCGATGAGATCCCCAGCCCACCGAACCGCACACCTTCCCCACCCGACTACGCCTCGATATCCTGTCCATGAATATCACAAACAGGATTGGTGACAAAGCGCAGCCTTGGCGGAGACCAACCCCACATGGAATGAACTCGACTTTGTGCCGAGGACCGGACACAGCCCTCGCTTTGGACGTACAGGGATTGGATCAGCCCTAAGAAGGGACCCCCCACCCCGTACTCCACAGCACCTCCCACAGTCTCTCCGGGGACCCGGTCATACGCCTTCTCCAGATCCACAAAACACATGTAGACCGGATGGGCATACTCCCAGGCCCCCTCCAGGATCCTTGCGAGTAAAGATCTGGTCCGTCGTTCCACGGCCAGGACCGAAAACCGCATTGTTCCTCTTCAATCTGAGGTTCGACAATCGGCCGAACCCTCCTCTCCAGCACCTTGGAGTAAACTTTACCAGGGAGGCTGAGAAGTGTGATACCCCTGTAGTTGGCACACACTCTCTGATCCCCTTTTTGAAGAGGGAACCACCACCCCGTTCTGCCACTCCTTAGGCACTGTCCCAGATTTCCACGCCAATGTTGAAGAGGCGTGTCATCCATGACACCCCTCCACATCCAGAGCTTTCAGCATTTCTGGTCGGATCTCATCAATCCCGGGGCTTTGCCACTGCGGAGTTGTTTGACTACCTCAGTGACCTCCCCAGGGAAATAGAATCTGATCCCCATCATCCTCCGGCTCTGCCTCTACCATAGAGGGCGTGTTGGGATTTAGGAGTTCTTCAAAGTGTTCCTTCCACCGCCCAATAACCTCCTCGGTTGAGGTCAACAGCGTCCCATCTTTGCTGTATACAGCTTGAATGGTTCCCGTTTCCCCCTCCTAAGGTGGCGGACGGTTTTCCAGAAGCACTTTGGTGCGGACCGAAAGTCCTTCTCCATGGCTTCTCCGAACCTTTCCCACACCCACTGCTTTGCCTCCCACACGGCCGAGGCCGCAGCCCTTCGGGCCTGTCGGTACCTTGCAACTGCCTCCGGAGACCTCCGGGACAACAAATCCGGAAGGCCTCTTTCTTCAGTCGGACGGCTTCCCTGACCACCCGTGTCCACCACGGTGTTCGAGGGTTACCACCCCTTGCGGCACCTAAAACCTTGAGGCCGCAGCTCTCCACCGCGGCTCGGCAATGGAAGCTTTGAACATTGCCCACTCCGGTTCAATGTCCCCAACCTCCGCAGGGATGCCTGAAAAGCTCCGCCGGAGGTGTGAGTTGAAGACCTCGCGGACAGGGACCTCCTCCAAACGTTCCCAGTTCACCCGCACTACTCGCTTGGGCTTCCCAGGTCTGTCCAGAGTCTTTCCCCACCCCTGACCCAACTCACCACCAGATGGTGATCGGTTGACAGCTCTGCCCCTCTCTTTACCCGAGTGTCCAAAACATATGGCCTCAGATCCGACGACCACGATTACAAAATCGATCATCGACCTTCGGCCTAGGGTGCTCTGGTACCACGTACACTTATGAGCATCCTTATGTTCAAACATGGTGTTTGTTATAGATAATCCATGACTAGCACAGAAATCTAATAACAAACATCCACTTGAGTTCAGATCAGGGAGGCCGTTCCTCCCAATCACGCCTTTCCAGGTGTCCCTGTCATTTCCCACGTGTGCATTGAAGTCACCCAGCATCACTATGGAGTCCCCTACTGGGGCCCTATTCAGGACTCCATTCAGGGTCTCCAAGAAGGCCGAATACTCTGAACTGCTGTTCGGTGCATATGCACAGACAACAGTCAGAGTTTTCCCCCACAACCCGTAGTCGTAGGGAGGCTGACCCTCTCGGTCCACCGGGTAAACTCCAACGTAGTGGCGTCAGCCGGGGACTCGTGAGTATCCCCACACCCGCCCGTCGCCTCACACCCTGGGAAACTCCAGAGAAGAATAGAGTCCATCCCCTATCCAGGAGTACGGATCCAGAGCCAAAACTGTAGCGTCGATGTAAGCCCCACCAGATCCAACTGGTAACGCTCCACCTCCCTCACTAGTTCCGGCTCCTTCCCCCAGTGAGGTGACATTCCACGTCCCCAGAGCAAGCCTTTGCTGCCCGGGTCTGGTCCGTCGAGGCCCACGGCCTTCACTGCCGCCCATATGGCAGCGCACCCGACTCCTGCGGTTCCTCCAATGGGTGGTGGGCCCAAGGGATGTAGAGGGGGTTCCACGTTGCTTCTTCGGGCTGTGCCCGGCCGGGCTCCGTGACAAGCCCGGCCACCAGGCGCTCGCCGACGAGCCCTCCATCTGGGCCTGGCTCCAGACAGGGGCCCCGGGCTTCCTCCGGGCAGGGTAACTCCTCCTCTTGCCGTTTTATCCATGAGTCATTTTTGAACCATTCTTAGTCTGGCCCCTCACCTGAGACCACTTTGCCTTGGGAGACCCTACCAGGAGCACATGGCTCCAGACAACACAACCCTCAGGATCATAAGGGCACACAAACCTCTCCACCACGATAAGGTGCTGGTTCCCGGAGAGGATGATATCATATTGTTGCTAATTTCAGTTATTACAGTATACTGTCATTAGCAAAATGATATGAGATGTAACAAATGACAATTGAAAATAAAATAAAAAACCTTTGGATATGGCCAAGTGTGAGCATTAAACAGCAAGCATGTAATTTATTTAAATAATATACAATCACATACGCTGCATGCTACAGATTGAACAAGAGGTGCTGCTTTGCTTTGTCCTATGATTCCCACACACACACACACTCCAACTTGTTTTTATATCATTGTGGAGACTCTCCATAGACGTCCATGCATTTTATGGATTTTATACAAATAATGATAATTTATATCCCCAAACCCAACTCCTAAACCTAATCCTCACCGAAACCTTGTTTATGTTAACTAAGCCATTTCCCTCGTGGGGACCGCTGGCTGGTCCTCAAAATGTAGGTGATCTCAGGTTTTACTATCATTACGGGGGAATTTGGTCCACACAATGTAGCATAAACATGTACACACATACACACACACAGGTGCATGCATGCACACACACTCACACAAACTCAACACACTGATGGTACTTCAATTTTATGCAGTATGTTTCGAGTATAAACAGGTGCAATATGTTATATTTTTGCTGTAGAAAAGCATATAATTACCATAATATATTATCAGAGATTTAGGAAACATGCTAAGTTGAAATACTGGCTTCTCCGAAAACAATGTTACAGCCAGTATGTTCTACTTTGAAATGTCCGTTCCAAGACGAAATTTCTGTTTGTGTTTTGGCCTGTGTGATCCCGCCAACTGCCCATTTACCAATAGTATTTTGACACCCCGGGTTGCCAGATATGAAACACGTTAGCAGGCAAACACAACACGCTGCAGCCATGGAAGCCAGCAATACATCTAATTAACATTGACAGAATTATAAAACATCCACATGAGCTGGTACATGTACCATGAAGTTCACTGAACAAACTCAGGGTTTCAGGACTGGTTTCAGGTTGACAGATTCAAACCAATTCAATCAAGTTTAATTGGTACCATGATGCAGCTCATCAACTCTCTCTGTCAACTCAGGCTTCGATCCTGACTTTAAAGGAATAGTTCATCCAAAAATGAAAATTAGCTGATAATTTACTCACCCTCAGCCCATCCAAGATGTATCTGAATTTCTTTCTTCATCAAAAAATAATGTAATATTTTTAGGAATTTATTTCAGGCCTCCTCCTTTAAACAATGCAAGTGAATGTCCAAAATCATATTTAGGATATTATATATAATAATCCACATGACTTAGAAACGAAACAATACTTATATATTTTTAACTACAACTGTTCGCTTCTGTACACCTCTGTGATGTGCGCTCATGAGAGGGACGACGTAAGCTTGTTGCGTCATTGTTTACGTGAGAAGGAGCGCTGTACAAAAGTTTAATGGTCTTTGCTGTAGATTTGTATTTGTATTGTTCAAAATGGTCGTTTGGTGTGTGTATCCTGGATGCTTCAATCTTCAGAAACCCTAAAGAAAATGCACATCAGGAAAAATATGAAAATTTAATTGATTGCCTATACATGATCATGAGCGATTGAAGTTCTGACTTATTGCTTCCTGCCTCTTCCACGCATGACCTTACCAACAAGCTTACGTCATTCCTCTCATGAGCGCACATCACAGAAATGTACAGAAGCAAACATTTTTAGTTAAAAAGTATATAAGTATTGTTTTGTTTCTAAATATAATCAATCGTTTGAGTTCAGAAGAACTTTATTTGTCGACTGGAGTCATGTGGATTATTTTGATGAACCCTAAATATGCATTTTGGACCGTCAAAAAAGTACATTCACTTGCATTGTTTAAAGGAGGAGGACTGAAATGTTAAATTATGTTTTGTAAATTATCTGCTTAATTTTTGGGTGAACTATTCCTTTAAGATTAGATTACGTGCTCGTGCACATGAATGAGTGACGTTTGCAGCGCACAACCAATCGTGTGAGAGAATGTCATTCACTTCACGCGAGAGACTCAGCGGGATTTACCTCATTGCTGAAAGCTGAAGACTATGAAAATAAGAATTTAATTTCATTTAAACTGTGCACAAGACATTGTTTTTAAAAAATATATAAGAAATAAAATGCATTTAAACTGCTCAATAGTTCAGCATGAAATCAAGAAGACTTAAAAAACATGATTTACACAGTACAAGCAGATCTGTAAAATTATGAAGTAATTAAAGACATTTACACAATATGATTGATATATATATATATATATATATATATATATATATATATATATATATATATATATATATATATATATATTTTATTTTTATTTTATTTGATTAAAACTTTATGTATCAATTTAATTAAACACCAATTGATCATAACATTTAATTAAAACATTTAACATGGAATCCAGAAACATTTGAATGGAAAATGCATAATTTGTATCTGTAAAACTTTGTGCTGTTCTTTTAATTAAGTAATTTTTCTGTGTAATTTCATAAAAAATCTGAAGCTTTTTATTTGTTGATTATAGTTTTGATTTAGTATCGATACTGAGGAACCAGGGCTGGTATCGTACCGAAGCCCAAATTGTGGTATCGAAGCAACCCTACTGCACATAAAAATATGCATAAATAAAAACTATTGATTTCAATTATTCATATTGATCAAAATTATTCATATATAAACCGTTTTTATCATTCAGATTTTTATTATGTAGTATATGTAGTAACTCATTAATATATGAGTTTATTACAGAAAGAATAAAAAAAAGTATTTCTGACCTGCTTCCTTTGAATATTTCCTTGTTTTAGTCTCAGAAAAAGATGACATCTCATAAGGCTTAGAAGAAGTGCGAGAATGCTCAAAGCTGTGGAAATGTACGCTCTTACAGAACACAATGTCTGAGAGCTCCTTGCATAGTTTCTGCTTCAATATCTAAAGAGGAACATGCATTGGTCAATAAACATAAGGAAAAAAAAACACAGACTGACCCTTCTCTCAGTTCCTTAGCATATCCACTGGTACCTTGCTATCTGTTGGTGCGCTCTCTGAAGCTGAACTGTCCTTGTTCATTTCTGCTGCCTCGTCCTCATCGCTGACTTCACCTGTGAGGCTCTCTGACTCATTTCCAATCGTCTTCCCTTTCAGCAGGATTTTCCTCTTCAGTGCCTTTAAATGAGGCCACAATTAGTACATCTGCTTAAGATCAATTTTTTATTCTTTTTTTTTATATATGTGAAAAAACGTTTGAAATATCAAAACTGATATAGAAACAGCGGAGTCTGAAAGTACAAGACCAGTGAAAAAACTTAATTTTTTTAAAATGTATACAAAATTACTTTTTCATTACAGATTATATTATCATACATTACAGCATGCACTCGAGCTGCATGGACTCCACAAGTTTGTGCAAAACCTGATGAACCATGTTATCTCAGCATGATTTGAGAATGTTCCAAAGAGCATCTTTTGTGCTTTAATGGAAGCAAGGAAATCGGACTATTTGTACAGAAGAGTTAACATGGTCAATCTCATTGTCAATATGCTTTTTACCCAATGCTTGCATTTGATTACCGACCTTGAAACTGGCAGCCAAAAGTTTGGAATAATGTACAGATTTTGCTCTTATGGAAAGAAATTGGTTCTTTTATTCACCAAAGTGGCATTCAACTGATCACTATACAGTAGTCAGTACATTAATAATGTTAAAAATTACTTTTACAATTTGATTTTTTTTTCTTCAGAACTTCTTAAACTACTTCAAAGAGTTCTCATCACGTGCAGCAATGACAGCTTTGCAGATCTTTGGCATTCTAGCCCTCAGTTTGTCCAGATTCTCAGGTGACATTTCACCCCACACTTCCTGTAGCACTTGCCATAGATGTGGCTCTCTTGTCGGGCACTTCTCACTTACATCACAGTCTACTGTGAGTCTACAGTCTGATACCACAAAAGCTCAATGGGGTAACACTCTTTTCACTCATTTCAGTGCCTACTGTAACCTTTTCTTTTTGCTTTTCTGTTTCAAAAGTGGCTTTTCCTTTGCAATTCTTCCCATAAGGCCTGCACCCCTGTGTCTTCTCTTTACTGTTGTACATGAAACTGATGTTGAGCGGGTAGAATTCAATGAAGCTGTCAGCTGAGGAAATGTGAGGTGTCTATATCTCAAACAAGAGACTCTGATGTACTTGTCCTCTTGTTTAGTTGTACATCTGGCCTTCCACATCTCTTTCTGTCCTTGTTAGAGCCAGTTGTTTATATCGTTTATAATGGTATAATACAAAAGGTATAATGTAATGTTTCCAAACATTTTCTTTGTTTCAATTTTTTTTTATATAGAAAATAAAAATTGCAGTATGGTCTCAGATATTTTGAATGTTTTGAAAGATAAAAAAATATTGCTCTCTAAAACCATTACATCATCCTTTAAACATATTATTTACTGTAAGTCTCCTGACCGTAAAAAATTAAAATAAATAAAATGTATTTTTACATTAGATCTTAACATCTAATCAAGGTCTAATAATAGAATATAATGTTATATGAATCTCAGTTTTTAATCTGTGACCATCAGTTGATAATGAAAGTGCCCATTACAGTCAAAGACATCAGAAGACCATTATTATTTTAAGATCCATGTCAGTTTTCAAAAGTGGTTGTGTTATAGCATATTAATTGCACTGTTAAATCTGATCTGCATGGAATAAAGCGCTAAACAGCTAACTTGATCTCACCTCTGGGGATGGCAGTTCACTGAAGGTTCTGCCATTCGCTGTGCTAGTCAGCAGCATATCGCCCAGAATTTCTCTGAAATGCCGTGCCATGACTTCCTGTTGCTCTACACTACAGTGGTTTTCAATAGACACGATGAGAGGATATTCAGACACCTGAAAGTAGGAGCGAGAGGATAAAGCATTGATTTTGAAAATATTTAGCCTATAATTTTCAGTATATGTTTGTGAATTTATGAGGCCATAAAGATTACCTTAAAGGCGTACTGTGCAACAGTAGAAATTACATCTTTGAGGAGTATCTTTGATGTTAAAGTGTGTCCATGGTAAACTACCGGCTCTCCATTGGCTCCATTCCAGCAGTCCACCTCTACACACCTGCAGCCTCGTTTCAATGCCCTTCACAGTTTCAGCACAAATAAACAGTCATTATCTCATAGAACGAAGCATCGTGCAGTTTTGGGTAAGATGCTTTGAAAGATTATTAAATAGCTAAACTGCTGTCATGCTAATGGAAAATGGAGTTAAGTTAGTGGTGTTGCTACTTTAGTTAGCACTCCACAACACTAGCACATTCAAGTAAGTAGACCTAAGTTTTCTCATAAGTAAAAGTGAACATGTAAAATGTATTATTAGATCTGAATTAGAGATATTACAGCTAATACAGCAATACAATTCTAATTCACAAATTATATAGCATCAAAGAGTTTTAAAAAGGCAAGTAATGTTTTACCAAAAACAAGCATAACTCACTGGATGTAGGCCTCAACACTACTTGGCCCTTTAAGCTGATCCTCCATCAGGTAAGTGTTGTGGGAGGAAGAGATGTAATAGTGGGCAAGAGGTTGGTTCATGTTCTGAAAGAAGCCCTGTCGCTCTGGACTGAAGATAGAGCCTTCAGGAGATGTCAGGTACATTAGGAATCCATCAATTAACATGGAGTGATTCATTCTGGCTGTACAGGAAGATAAAAGGAACCATATGCTCCCATCATGAAACAGTCCCAAGTTATCATGAGTAAACCACTAAACTGTTGTTCAGCGATCTAGATAAAGTGCCCCACTACTCACAGTAAATGCCAACTTTCTAAGCTGCCTTAGTTCAGATTGTTGTTTTCCAATCACTTTCTTCATAGGCATTTAAAAAAAATCTTCAGTTAAAAGTTCAAAGCCATGAACCAAACCAACCAGTTCTGAGACTGATCGGTGCGATCAGTTATAAAAATAAATAAAAAATCTATGATTTCTTTTAAAATTGTTTTTTCCCTTTTTATTTTTCCTCCCTGTTCCTCTGTGGCCAGCACTGGAGGATTCTACAGTTAGAACATCTTGGTTCTACAGTATAAAATCTAGAGGTGAAATAAAAACAATCACTGACACTTTTGTTGTTGTTTGCAGAATCAAACTATTTCATAATTGACAATATTTACCCATAATGTTATATTGCATGTATGCATTTTTGTTATTTTAATAAGATAATTAAATGTTCTAAAGTAAAGCAAGGGCATGCAAAGAAAAATGCAAGTATCAGAAAACGTGCCCTTACATGCAGAGCATTGTAACAAAGCCAACTCCCCGTCATTTCAAAATAAGAGTCCACTGTGTATTTTGGGCATCTTTAGAGTTATATGTTCTGCGTTATGCATAAAAATTAAGTAATTAAATGAGTGAGTTTGGTAGTATAAAGTGCATATCTATTTCAAAAAGTATCAATACAAGGATGCAGGTATAGTGGATTGTGGGTCATTACCCATGTCTGAAGGTTCATAATGTTCAATGAGCTGCAGAGCATGTTCACAACTGCCCTCCCCCTCCAGCTGCTCCTCTCTCAGGAACTCCTCCAGATCACACTGAGAGAGGCTCTGTCCATTACTGGAATAATCCTGGAACAACTCCAGCACCTCCATTCTCTGGGTGAGCATCTTGTAGAATTCCACAAACTCCTCATCCTCCAGGGTTCCCGACTGAGATTTGTCTGCCTTCTGCGAGAAAATGTAAACAAATTGTGTTTCAGCATGTTGAAAATGGATAGTGGCATAGACAAGTGCGGACTACAAGTCATTACCTTGAAAAGACAGCTTGCATGTTCGTCATTCATGTCCACGTTCATCATTTTCAGGAGTGTTTTTGCTTCCTTAAAATTTAATCTGCCATCTTTGTTTTTGTCTGCTTTCAAAAACCAGTCTGAGATCCATCTGAGCAGAGTCGTTTAGGAAAATACAGTTTTATTTTCTTATGTCCACAACAATCCATTTTAACTTAAAAATGCATTGATTTTGCTATGTTTACATCACTCATCCAAACTAAGAGTGGCATTTTCCTCCACTGAAAACAGAGACTTTCGAAAAGGCTTACTTTGGAAAATAATAATGTTAGGAAACTGAAAACAAGAGTTTTCAACCGAAAATGGATGTGTGTGGACATGGACTTAATTGCTAGTCATTGCCGTAACTACAATATACTTTGAGGGGGACAAGTTCCCCCAATAATCAGATATGGCCAGATTGTCCCCCCAATAATTGATATCCTTGTTGCTGTTCTGCTGCAGACCATTATGCACTGCTGTCTAAAAGTTGTTGCAGGAATAACATAATGAACTTTAAAAATACGTGTATCTTTTAAAACCAAATATTATACACATATATACATGCATTTCAAGCCTTTATTCAGATTTTTTTTTGCATTCAGTGCCTTTACTATATTAAAGGACCAAAGAGGACCATTATATTTGTAACCTCAACACCCATGACCCCCACCCCCCACCCCCAAAATGGTTTGTACTCCCCCAATGTTCAAGACATGATTATGGCCTTGTTGCTTGTGAACGACTGCATACATTTTCTGAAATTGTGAACCTCAAGACAAAATATAAAAAAATTGTTCACCCAAAAATGAACATTTTGCCATTGTTAACTCATTGCCATTTTGTTCCAAACCTGTATGCTGTTATTTATTTATATATATTTTTTGGTGGAACACACAATGACCAAGTCCCTTTTTTACAATGCAAGCACAAAGTGGCCAGTCTGTCAAGCTCCAGAAATGGTTATGAAAGCACCATAAAAGTATAATTAAAGTATGTCTTGTGTGCTATATTCCCAGTCCCCCAAGGTCACATAGCTTTATGTGAACATAGTCAATACTCATTCCCAGATCAAATCATTCATGTAACTCAGTATGCAGCTCTCAAATCAAATATTTCAGTTTGTTCATCACACAAAGCATCAAAAAACTTGATATAGTACATATGTTATATGAACTACTTATATGGTGCCTTTATGGTCCTTTTTGAAGCTTGATAGCCTGTAGTCACTACAAACTGTCATAGTATGGGAAAAAGCTCAATGCAGATTTTTCAAAATTTGTCTTTTTTGTACCACAGACAATAGCAATACATGGGCTTGCAATGACACATGACGGGGTGAGTACAAAATCACAGAAAGTTTCATTTGTGTGAACTATTCCTTTAAAATCAGCCTCAAGAAAAATTAAATACTATTCTGACTTTAAGTTTTTAAGGGTTAAAAAGATGCTTTCTGAAAGGATCAAGGATACTGGTTAAGTTTGGTGCTCTCATCCATGTTTTCCATGTTATCCATGAGGGCTCTGAGGCCCTGAATCCAAGCCTGAGCTTCCTCCGCTGAGTCAGCCACCAGGTCCAGGTTTCCTTGGCGACCGTGGAACACCAGAGTGAAGCAGCGGTCAGCAGGAAACTCATCTGCCACACCTTGGAGAGTCTCTGACTGATGCCCCTCACGAATAGCCTCTACATCACTGATGGAGACTGAAATCATAAAGACAAAGCTTCTGTACTGTTTTGGTAAAATAAACAAAATGAGACAGCAGTTCTCAACTGGTTTTGCTTCAGGAGTCAGGACCCAGATTTTACATTGAATACGAGGTGACGTAATGTTGTCTGGGTTGTATTCTCTAGTTTGAACCCTTCGTGGTTTTGGTCATTGTACGCACAGCCTTTGACAACATCATCAAAAGATATGGGAAGAGATTTGTCCCTTTTGAAAGTTGCTAAGTCTATTTATTTTGCAATCCTAACTACGCAAAATGATATGGTTAGTTGAATTTTATTATTTGAACTGAGCATTATTTTCCCCCCTTCCTGGCTCAAACCCAATTTTCTTTGGTCTTTATATTTAGAGCCATTAGCTTTTTTAAAAAACATTTAAAGAGTCAAAATCTAGTTAATGAATCCCTTCTTGGATCAACTTTCCACAAACTTTAAAATTAGACCTGTTCCACTAAATTATTACAGCACTCATCTGGTCTACTTTAATCTTAAAAGCATCCACTCTGTTAAATCCAATAACCAGTATCCAGATCATTACATCACTTAATCACGTTAATAAATGATAAGAACTAAAAACATAGGTTTTCACTAAGTGGTTGAGGTGCTCCACGAGGGCTTACAGGTAGAATACGAGTTTATTGCCCAGCTGGACTTATATGCTATAGTCTTGCAGTCCTCCTGAAGTTTGTAGTGACGTTGACGCTTCCACATGCGAGACTTCACTTTGCGTAGAAACGTTCCCACCTTCATGACCTCAAGGTTTTTATCACATTGGTCACCTCGAGAGAAAGAGAGAAATTATCATTAATTTGTTTACAGACGTTTTCTCCATAAAGAAAGAAAGAAACATTTACAGTTGCAGTAGAAAGTAGTTGAAAGTTACAGTTGAATGTATGTGAACACTTGGATTTTTTTTAGTCACAACAAAAGACAATTGCACAGTATGCTTAAACAACTAACACACAAACAATAAAGCATTCATGTCTTTATTGACCACTCTGTGCAAATATTGACAGTGCAGATGGTATGTTATATAAAGACATGAGAAAGTATCATTGTGCGTCTGTGTGTTATTTAACCAGACTGTATTTTTCTATTGTTGTGACCTGAGGTTGTTTGAGTTGAAAATCAGATTAACATTTTATGACCAATTAATGCAGAAATCCAGGAAATTCAAGGGTTCACATGCTTTTTCTTGTGATTATAATAGTAGGACTTACAACCTGTTTGAGGTGATTCCATTTTCTACAGTGCACCTTTTCTGTAGACACAAATAATCAATAATATGTCACCCTCTCGCCTGAACTTAAATTTAAATGCATTTTTGCAAGAGTAGAAAATATCTTAACACAACATTACATTGTAATGTGATTCAAATAGCTCACTCTAAATGTCTGTCTATCACTGTGCACATACACTTGACAGATATATTGTGTATGTAGTCCCTTTGACCCCTGACAGCTCAATGCTGAGATAGCATTGGTGTAGTGCATCCTTTGGAGAAGGAGTCTTGCCAGGGATGACAGCCTATGATTTTTACTTAGAAAATGATTTACACTAAATCATATTTTTATACGGAAAAGGCAGCACAATTATATTTAACAATAAAAACAATTATCTCTTAAAGGTGTTATGCCAGGATCCACACCTGTGGCTGTAAAGGACTGGCCTGACAATGTCTGAAATTTTCTCCCATTGAATTCTTTGTATATTTGCTTTGTCAGGCCCGTAGGCAGCCTAGTGGAAGGGGTTATTTTTTCAAAAAGTGGACTCCCTCATTTTGAATTTAATTATGAAGTTCAAATACTTAATTTTGGTGACTTTTATATCGAACTACCCGAACTACCGGATTTTGCAGGTGCGGTTAACTGAAAGGGCAAATAGTTGTTCGGCTTATGATGCACGAGCGCGAGTCTCGTCACATTTTAATACTCTTTAGCCTCCCATTCAGCTGATGAAAACACGCTGCGTGATCACGAGGAAGGATTGGGTTACATCAACATGTAGATTGCATGCATAAGCCATGTGTATGTGTTCATTTTCTAGTAGTAAATTGCTCTATAGGGAAAAAACATGCTCATCCAGGCACAAGTAGTAGTGCAGACAGGCATGACATTCAGACTCATGAGTCATGGCTAAATGCGTCTATGATATCCACACAATCCACTGCAGGCACTTCTTGTTATGTTCTACTCCCAAGTGGATTAGACAAAATCAAATTCTGCTGGTAAAAAGTTTCCAGCTATTTTTCTGTATTAGTGAAGAAATGCTGGTTGTATACCTTTAAGTCTTTATTCTGAATTTGAACAATAAGAAACAAATGCAAATGATGATTTACAAAGATGTATAAAATATAAAGATAAATGTAAAATGTGCTCTCATACAATCCTCAGATATTTGCAGTAACAGAGATTCTAAAAATACTAACAGCACTAAGATCATGCTGTAATGTGAGCCACTAATGTAAATGCTGGCAAAATAATGATCTATACAGCAAACAGAAAATCTGTAAGGACAGGAAAGACACAGGAAAAGGCAATAAACAGAACTCACCAGACTGAAGAATGTCTAATAAATACAAGCATCTAACGGGACCAAAAGAGATACACAGATCTCATGAAACAGAGAGGATGGCTCTGCTGAAGGACTGGTAAACAGAGCTGCAGTCAGTGCTGCTTACAGAAAGTGATGCATTGCCTGCCTCCTTTCTACACCAGCTTCCTCTGACTCATTCCTTCCTAGACATACCCACTTTCACTTTTTTTTTCTCCATGCGTTATTTAGCTAAATAGTTTTGTTTTCTGTCCTTGTCAATTTAAAAACTCTAAATTCCAGTTATTAATTATCATAAATAATCTTGGTAACACTGTAGTAAGGTTCTGTATATTAATATTAGTTAATGTATTAGGTATTATGAACTACAACGAATAGCCTAATTTGTACATCATTTATATATCTTGGTCAATGTACATTTTTTTAATAAATTATTGTTGACATAATGCATCGGCTAATGTTAAGTTAACATGCATGCAACTTTTATTGTTAAAAATGCTTATGCATGTATAATAAAATGGTGACTGTTTTCAGATGCAAAAGCATTACAAATCAGCACGATATATAGAAGGGTGAAGCAATTGATTCAATTCTGTGAAAACCTCTTTGTGGTCTTTGTGGTTAAAGAACACATTTCTGTTTTAAACACTGCCTAGAAGGGCACTTTCCTGAGCACAACCTAAATTTCCATTTAAATTTACATGTATTCTTTTGGCAAAAGCAACTTACAAATGAGGACAGATACAAACAAATGCACACATGCTGACACAGCCCAAAAATACTTGCTATAAAACATTTTTCTTCAATGTATTTGCAAAGCACTTCTAAAAGCACCAACCACAATGCAACCATTCTTGTTTTTCTGTGTTCACATGCAACAAACATAAACACTCAAGAGACACACAAACAAATATATATATATAGAGAGAGAGAGAGAGAGAGAGAGAAGAGAGAGAGAGAGAGAGATGTAGATACTTTATACATACATATTTTTTTTTTCCTTTTCTGTTGAAGTTGCTTGAATAGAATGTGTGTTTGCTTTAACTGTGCTTCAATAAATGCAGCAATAAACAACATACATTACTTTTTAATATTTTAGTACACTATGTGGCTTCTTTAGTATGTATAATACCTACATCTATACAGAACTTCTAGACTAACAGTACTTTATTTAGTATTGGACATCCCTTTTACTTCCAGAAAAGGTTGAATTCTTTGCAATGTGTAATTTAATAATGTGCAGGGCAGGACAAATTCCTCAGGGATTTGGTCCTCAGGGGGCCTAATGAACTGTTCAGGCCAAAGAAGTGAACTAATATTTTTCCATGTTTCCTCTAAACATCACAGTAACTCCAGTATATTGACCAAACCAGCGTCTGTAGCCCATTCACTTCAGATCAAAAGTACGGAGTTCTCTGCATTTATCCCGATGGCAGTCTTGCAGCCAGGAAAATGGTTGTAACTTAAAAAAAAGCAGAAAAATATACAACTGGCTACAGAGACAATATGCAGTAAACTGCACATGAATGCATAATGAATAAATAATGTACATAAGCAGGAATGAGTTCTAATTGATCCGCTTCAGACAAGTTGTTTATGCACAACAGAATCTTACCATTGAAAATCCCAGGGAGGTAATGGAGCCATTATGTCTGGAAACATCAACAGTCAAACCTACCTAAATCACATGACTTCATCTTGCTTATTGTTTCAGTAGTATATCCGCTGGTTGCATATCTCTGATCTCTTTCTCCTGAAAAAAAATAACAATTATTTTCAGACCACATATGACAGGAGTTTTAAACTTGTTCTGTCTATAGACCACCTGTTCTTAAGGCAAGACATTTACATGTATGCATTTGGCAGACGCTTTTATCCAAAGCGACTTACAGAGCCCTTATTATTCAGGGATCCCCCCGGAGCAACCTGGAGTTAAGTGCCTTGCTCAAGGACACAATGGTGGTGGCTGTGGGGATCGAACCAGCAACCTTCTGATTACCAGATTACCAGTTATGTGCTTTAGACCACTACACTACCACCACTCCAAGACTTAACTAGTAGGTTGTAAGCTCTCCGAAAAGTAATGCGTAGTCCTATGATATAACGTTGACCTGTATTGATCCAATAAACAGCTTCAATTTGATCTAGTTACGGTTGATGTTCAAATCTTGTTTACTCACTTAACTGTCAGCTGTAATAAATTATATCCCCATTAAAATACGATACGTCATAAAAGTAGATTTGATAAGTAGTATATTTTCTCTGTGTAAATAACAATATATTGGAACTGGTATCTAAAATAAATAAGAAGTGATAAATGAATACTAATACAACAGGCTGGAAAAATAGACATTTATTCATTTTAATATTATATATATTTTGAATGTGTTGAATCTTGACACCAGGTGACGCATCCTGAAAACAAACGTAGCTACATTCTACCTAAGATTAAATTTAGTGCGTCTCGTTTCGAAGGCTGCGTGCTAGGTTCAGTATTCTGCCAAAGAGAGACCGATCGACTGCTTCGTTCAAACCGCAGCTGAATGAGTCGCAACCACTGATCTTTATCTTTATATATATATAGAAATATCATATATATATTCAGGCCTGATATGGGCTACATTTAAGATGGTGTGTGTGAACACCCTTTCAGAAATTCGGTGTTGCGACCACTGATATATATATATCAGTGGTTGCAACACTGAATTTCTGAAAGGGTGTTCACACACACCATTTTAAATGTAGCCCATATCAGGCCTGAACTTCCGACGCTTGCTAACTGACCCGCATGTGTAACACTCCCAGACATGTTGATTATTTTAATATGTGCAATGAATTAACTTCTAATTAGCATTTTTTAACCCCAATTTACTTTTTGACTATCTATTAAGATATTTTGATTTGAGAAAGCCATATTTAAAGTGGTTGTGGCAGTTCACACATCATCCAATTAACAGATCTGTGTAACATGTGAGTGAAAAAATATGATTTGGGCAACATTCAGCTGCAGTGTGAACGCCTTTGACAAATATTTTAGTCTGTGCAAAATAAATTGTTTTTCAGACCCTGCATGTAAATGCTTTTCTATCATGTAGATTTTTTTTGTCATGTCGTGTGTCATGCCTGTAGTTCGATATCATTTTGATTTTAAAACCAGCTCTTATTTTGAGCATCATGCTGTTTGTAATGTGAACATGAAGAATTTACAATTTCACCCACTGGGCAATGTGACGTCAGAGTGACGTCTTTTCCATGTCATTTTTGGACGTCCAAATTCAGTCCATTGATGGGGTTGTTTTGTAACGCCAGGCGACGTCTTTTTTCGACGTCTACCGCACGTGTAATGTTGACGTCGTTGGGACCTCCGTGTAAGGGCTATTTATAGTAAAAAAGTGGTCGTTTGTGGACGTCTTTTCAAAGTCAAATTTAGACTTATTTTACATGTAATTTCTATAAAACTTCTATAACTATAGTCCTATGTTTCAACAGGGTGGAGGACATGTTTTCTGTACCATGTATTAATTTTCCTGTAGTTCGGTTTGGCTAAAATATTAGTTTCAACAGGAAATGCATTACACCTTATCACCTACTGCTGAGACAATCAAATGGAGTTTTTGGAAAATGATCTAGAACAGTATGCCACCTTCTGAAATGGGACTAGATCATATTGCAAAAACTCCATTTGATTTTATCAGCAGCAGGTGATAACTGGAGACATACAAAGGTGTAATGCATTTCCAGTTCAAAATTAGCTGCTGAGCTAAACAAAGCTACAGGAAAATTAACTGGCACAGAAAACATGTCCTCCACCCTCTAGACACATGAGACTACATACATACACTAGTTATACACATACAAATAAAATCACAATTCAATATCGCCATTTCTATCTTTATTCAAAAATAAAATGCCCTGAATGGCATCAGAAGGGCACCAAAAGTATCAAGCACAATGTACAGTGGAGGCAGAATTATTAACAAATAATTAGATTGTAATTTAACTCTTTTAATTGAACTATTTTAATTCAAGTCCTGTCGTCTTGGCTCATCAGGGCGTAGTGAATCCTCCACCTCCAAGTCTTTGTGGGGCATGCTTGAGGTGCTCAGACAGGTTCACTTTGATGTACTCCACAGTGGCTGAGGAATCGAATTTCATGATCCCTTCTGCCAAGCAGAAATAGACAAATGATTTAGATATATGCAAAGGCAATCTTCAGTCATACACCCAAGTCCCCACATGTGTAAGCAAAAATATGTTTCCTGTGCATCCACTACCAATACTGGATTAATGCAAAGCCATCTCCGCAACTGTTAACTGTAACAATTAGACTGTCTACAAGAAGGGACTTAGCAGACTGTACTTTTTGCGAAAGCTTAGATCGTTTAATGTGTGCATTAAAATGTTAACAGTGTTTTAAGCCTGTTGTGCTTAGTGCAATTTACAAAAGCTGGTTCTGTGCTTGCAAACACATTGGACTCCATAGAAATTACTATTGAGAAGAGATTTGCACAAAAAAAAAAAATAAAATAGATATTCTGGATAATATAACACATCCACTACATGTTCTAATTGTCAGAGATCAGACTGTTCAGTTGGAGGCTGCTTCAGCTTCAATGTAATAAGGACCCCCACAGGAAGTCATTCATACCCACTTGTATAACAGTTTGTAATGACTCACCTTTGTGCCGTGAGAGGAGAATAATATTTTGAGAGAATTGTGACTATTATTTACCATCTTTTACTTTTAACTTTGCTGTCTTTCGTTTCTTTCTTAATACTGTAACACCTCTTGTGGATGAATAATCTATCTATCAAGATAGAGAATTGGCATTGCTTTTTTTTATAAAGTCAGAAGGGAAGGAAATGTTTTGTCCAAAGTTATTATTTATAGACTGGTCAACATGAAACTTGGGCTTACCTTGTATTGCTCTATAAAGCTTTGTTCCCTCTAAAGGGCGTTTCCCCCTTGCCCTTCAAATTAAATTAAATTTAGGGTGGTCCTCCTTTTCTCCATTCTGACATGCTCAGAAAGAAGGCAAATGAGAACATGCAAAAAATGTTGTAGATACCTGTCCAACACTTTGTGAACACAGTCCTTGGTGTTCCGCCCACCAATTCTTGAAATTTGCAGCACCTGTTGGAATAAGTCCATAATAAAGTTGACTGATACTCCCCAGAGGAATCTAACAGTGTTCGAGTGCACTGTATTAATTTATTCTAGGCTATCCATTACTTCCAGACTTGTAAAACCTACCAGGGTATCAAAGGCCTGTGCATCAGAGAGGTGTTGCTCCTGCAACTCAAAGTCCTCCATGGTGTCAATCCTCTCTATATGGACAGCTGAAGAGGCAGGCTGAGTTTCCTTCAGGCGATGGCGGATGTCGACCGGTAGGCTCAGGACCTTTTTCTGGAACACTGAACACACATTTGTTGATGATTACAATGCTCCAATTAGAATACCAAGGTTAGCTTTCTCACAATTGTTTTTGTAATCAGCTTCAGTGTTTGTTATAAGTACAGATCTGTTGGGAGAAAGAAACAAAAGTCCAAAGAAATGTAATCATCTGACATGATAGAAACCAAGCCACGCCTATAATTGAAAAGCAATTTCTGTGGACAGAGAGAACAGTGCAGGAAGAGAGAAGGTGGTACTATTAAAAGTGTCTTCTCCACTGCCAATAGATACTTACCACCCCGAGGCAATGGGAAGGCCCATCTCCCAATCACTGCATCTGCACCAGAAAAAATGTATTTTAGAAGTTATCAAATGATGAAACCTAACAGTTTATTAGAAGAGAAATAATACATCTGAAATCTATAAAACTTGCTGAACTGTAAATTAAATTACTTGATTTCTTGTTCAAAGCAATGTGTGCACTGTAACAGGCAGCCAGGGTGATAGGATCACCACCTGAATAGAATAATAATCCTAATTGAGCTCAGTGTGAACGCAGCCGACAACTCACCATGCCTGTCATGGCTGCTGAGATCACTGCGCTGTGCTCTTTCATCATGTCTGGATTTGGCCGGGGGACTGGGGGCATCACTACGGTATCGGTCATCACATCGCTGTGCTCTTTCAACATGTCTGGACCTGGCCAGGGGACTGGGGGCATCACTATGGGATCGGTCATCATGTCTGGACCTGTGCCGTGACCCGTCATGTCTGGACCTGACTGTACAAGATCGATTAATTAGTCACATTCGGTTATACAAAGTAATATAGCAGTGATATGAAGACTGTGTGACTCGCACCATCACTGTGCCTGGACCAATCATGTCTGGACCTGAAGGTGCGCCTTGAACAATCACTGTGCCAGGACCTGATCCACTGCTGGACCTAGTAACATTTAAATTAGACAATTCACCTTAAAAAACAAAACAAATCAACGATATTTTGACATGGTAATGTATTTAATTTTCTATTAAACTACGTAAAACTTGCCTGAAGTAATTTTTATTTTGATTAATGAGAATGTCATCCAGTCATCCTGGGGGTTAATTTTATCCTTTATAGCTTTTTCTGTTTTTGTGACGCTCATTTTACGTGGCCATCTGACGGTTTTCATTTCTCTGTTGATCCAACTGACTATACCCTTCTCCTCTCGGGTACCCTCCCTCCAAACAGCCCACGTGTACATGACCTGGAAAGGAGAAGTTTTAAATGGAGGAAAAACCCTGAAACAAAGGTGTCTACGGTGTAAAATTAATTTCTTACATACATTATATTTGCACTTTTTGGTTTATGATTAGAGAATTCTGTCAGTGAGCACTGAAATCAGTTCTCAACGGATTTCTTCACCGGAGACTAATCTAACCGCCTTCGATTGGTCGTTGCATTTTTTAAACTCAGCAGAAACGCGTGTGATTGGATGTACTGCTCAACATGAACTTTGATTGACATGAACAATTATGTAACGCATCAATCGACATTATTGGATCATAATTCTTTAGTACCATAAAATATATTCTAAATATTACTTAACTAAAATACAGTGAATCTATTTTTAATTGATAAAAGTTACACTTAAGGTGTTTGGTCAGGTTTGAGTCTGACGCATAATCTATAAGGAATATCTGAGGGTTAAACACAAGAAAAACATATTAAAGTTGTGTCTCCAGCACTCCTCAAAATACTGTGAATGTCGTCAACGTAGTAATATATGCGTCACATCATACGTTAATATTTACCAAAAATTGCTGCCATCACGGGACCGCAAGGCGCGAAAGCAAGTTTCTCTCAACTCACTCTTTGAGTAATACCAGTAAAAAAAACACTCATGGAACTCTTGTTATATTAAATAAAGCTAACTACAGAGCAAAATTAATTTCTTACATACATTATATATGTACTTTGTGGTTTATGATTAGATAATTTTGTCAGAGAGCACTGGAAACGGTTCTCACCGGATTTGTTCAGCGGAGACTAATCTAACCGCCTTTGATTAGAAACGTCGACGCTGCCTTTTATTGACATGAAGCGACCTGCATCAATCGACAATTTTTATTCTAATATATCTGCATCCATATGCACTAATGTAAAACACAACAAACGGCGACCATAAGTATACTACTAATTTGTACATCACCACATAAGTTACCATTGAGGATGCTTTAGCTTAAAATAAGCGCCAAAATGAATACACTCATCAAGCTATTGTAAGCTACACAAACAGCAAAAACCAAAGGACGTAATATCCATCAGACACACACAAAATATCATGTTACGGTTTCACACAAAGATAGAAGTGTAGCTAGCTGTAGACATAACTTATCATACATTACCCTCTTTATAGAGAAAAAGGCAGCTTCAATGTATACAAAAACGAGGTATTAACTACAACTCATATTATAATACGAATAATATTACCTACATTTAATTAAAATAAAGAGCTGCATTTGACAATACAAGGCTTTATAAAACAGCATATTTGAAAACAACCATGTCCACTCACCTCAAGAGAATAATGCGGGAGGTACATCGGTTCTGCTCCCGTGAAGTCGATCTCGCAGCCAATCAGCAGTGAGCTTTGATTGTACAACCACACCTTGTAGTGATGAATCGGTCATCACTTTGTAAACAAATCTTTATTATGGCTCGGGAATACCTGCTCGCAGAAACGTCTTCGTCACACATAATGATATAACTACTTTTATCTTACATGTTACTTACTTCATAAAATAATATTAATAACAATCATAATGCCTTTTTGTGTAATTATATATACCTCCGTGCCAGCTTTGTAGTTTCATCGATTGAATTGGTTTATCATGCTTGTGTATAATCATTACATAATCATTAATAGTTGGTTACTAGGTGATTGCTAGGGTGTTCTGGGTGGTTGCTATGATGTTGCTAGGCGGTTGCTAGGGTATTCTGGGTTTTTCCTATGGTGTTGCAAGGTGTTACTAGGCAGTTGCTATGGTGTTCTGGGCTGTTGCTAAGGTATTCTGGGTGATTTCTAGGCAGTTGCTATGGTGTTCTGGGTGATTGCTATGGTGTTGCTAGGCGGTTGCTAAGGTATTCTGGGTGGTTGCTAGAATGTTTCTAGTTGGTTGCTAAGGTGTTCTGGGTGATTGCTATGGTATTGGTAGGTGGTTGCTAAGGTATTCTGGGTGATTTCTAGGAGGTAGCTATGGTGTTCTGGGTGGATGCTAAGGTATTCTGGGTGGTTGCTAGGATGTTTCTAGTTGGTTGCTTTCGTATTCTGGGTTGTTGCTATGGTGTTGGTAGGTGGTTGCTAAGGTATTCTGGGTGATTTCTAGGCAGTTGCTATGGTGTTCTGGGTGGTTGCTATGGTGCCATCTACAATGGCATTGGTAAATACAGGTAAATGAGTATTAAGCAAGACATGTATCAGTTAAATTAAATAAAAAACTTTAAAAAAAAACTACAAAGGGGTCTCTTTATTCCTCTTTTAAGATATCAAGGTCTCTTATTATTCCATCCAATTTCTGGGCCTTTTTACTTTTCATACATTCCACCGCTGGAAAGAAATTACAAATCAAGTCTCTTTTAAATACAGAAAAATAAGGTTTCGTCTTCATACATTTGCATTTATGAATGAAAAAATTGCCCAGAATGAACATTAATAAGAAATTAATTTCTTTTCTCGTCCAACAGCATTCCAAACATTTGTTTCCTAGCAAAAGTGGGCAGTGAATGAATTCCAACCAATAAGACATATTTTGCCCTTGATAGAGCTGTCTAGAGTCTGTCCTTGACTTTTCTGCTGCTGTTGGTTCTTTTTAAGTTAGGAATACGGTGGATAGGCCTAATATAAGCTACCATGAAATTATTTTCTGAACTATAATTTCCCATAAAATGCATTTCCAAATAAATAAAATAAAAATAAACCAGTTAAAGAAAAACAGGGAAAAAATAAATAAATAAAAAAACATGAACTACTACACATAATAAATCGTGTTTGTTGATAAATAATATCTGATGTGTTTATATCTGTATTCATATGTATTAATCATGTTGATAACAACAATGTTGATATTTGTAAAAAAATATATATATATATATATAATATATATATATATATATATATATATATATATATATATATATATATATATATATATATATTAATCATGTAAATTTACTGCACCTGTCATAAACGTCCAAAAAAAATTACCCAGTTCAGGTCAAATGTTGAACGTCAAGATGATGTCCAAGTTGGGTCATGGTTGGACTTCCAAATAGTGGACCTAGTTTTGACGTCGAATAGAGGTCCAGAATTGGTCATGGACCGACGGACCCAATATAGACATGATCTGCACGTCTATCCGACGTCCAAGCAGTCACAATGAGTATCAAATACACTCATGTTTACTACAAAACATCACATTTTCATTCACAATATAGGAGCTGACATCTCACAGAAGGTTGAAAAAATAAATCCAAGCTGTGTGCTCAAATAATTTGGTTCATAAATGACTCATGCCTCAGAGAAGTGAGGGAGGTGTGTGCTAGGGATGGGCGTCCAGAGGTTAAGTATCAAATGTTTTTAATTAAGCCTGGATTGTTTTTTTTTTTTACTTTGCAGAATAAATTTGTATAACTGTTACAGGGTTACCATAGTCAAGGAAAACCTGTAAAGACATGATGCCTTGAACCTCACAAACTTGCAAATACAGAATATATATATATATATATATATATATATATATATATATATATATATATATATATATATATATCAGAAGTGCTCATTCTAACAGCCTGCTAGCTTCTAATACTTCAAAACACCAACTGAGCCGAAGCGAGTGGATTACAGTGTGTATCGGAGTATGGAACCTCCTGCTTCACCACAATCAAGGACCGAGTCCATCAAAAGATAAAGTCTCATCCCAATATTATATCATAAGGGGTGCCAGCGGCTTGCAACATCCCTTCAAGAGCTATAAAAAAAGCCCTGATCATTAATGTAGGTGCGTAAATATTAGCCAAAATAAGACTTTGCCCCTGAATTTCTGCTAAAACAGTAATGACTCTTCCTAATTTATCTTTAATCTGTTTGAGGTATTTGAATTGTAGATGCTTACTTACCAGTGTAATGACTCCCCTGCTCTTACTTGTGCTAGCACTAAAGAAAACATGTCCACCCCATATCTTCCCAAAATGTTCAGCTTCCTGTGGAGAAAGATGCATTTCTTGAAGAAACACTACATCATATTTCTTATGTTTAAGAAAATAAATATCCTTCCTTCTTTTTATGGGTGCCCCAACTCATTCACATTCCAATAGGAGAGAGACAATACACTCATTTTAACATTTGACACATTAGAAAAATAGATTGTATAACAAAAAAAATTATAATGACCACATTCCAACATTAGAGCATCAATCAAATCCCAAACTTCGCCCCAAACAAACAGTAAAAAGTAAAACGTGCGCACGACAGCACCAACAAACAGTCAATGTACGCCTACGAGAGCCCCCGCAACAACTTTGCCATCAGATTACAGTCCAGTGTTTCTATAAAAGTCCAGTGTTTCTATAAAAATTTTGTAAGACAGAATTACACAACAAAAAATATTCTGTAAACTCCAGCCAATAAACGGCACAAAAACACGAGTGCAACACATGCTCTAATCACTCCAATGTCCTGCAAAAAACTCCAACCAATAGGAGGCATAAGCACCAAGAACGTGCAGTTTCATCCACAACACTGTCCCGAATGAGTGTTATTCCACAAAAATATCTACAGCCTCTAGACAGAACCAACACAAACGAAAAGTGTCTTTCAGGTGCCTTTCCTCAGAAAGTCAAGTGTATGTGTACTTTTTCCTGGACTCGTGTACTTGTACTCCCTTGCTGCAACATGAAAATCATCAAATGGCTTACTCCCTTGTTTGTCTTTAGGAAGGACATCGCTTGCTGGGGACATGTAAATATTTTGCAGCCATCCTTAGTATCTATTCTCAATTTGGCCAGACACATCAGAGCAAAAGTGACCTTCCGTTGATGTAAGTTTCTTGCATTCCTTGAATCAATCACGTTTCTCTCTTGCCAAATTCGCAAAGCCTGGGAACAAGAAAATGCTGCGATTCTTTCAAGAAAGCCTTCCTTTTCTCCTTGCCTCACGTAACACAAGTTCTTTATCAGATGATTTCTGAAATTTCACCAGAATTGATCGGGGTCTGTCTCTCTCGGCGGCCCTCCATGCCAGAACCCTCTGAGCTTGCTCGATTTCCAGCTTATTGGCCGTTATGTCGAGTAGATTCAGAAAGAGCTCGTCTAGGAATTTCACCTGATCTTGGCCTTCTTTGTGCTCAGGAATTCCAACAATTCGGACATTGTTTCTTCAATTACGATTCTCCAAATTCTCAAATGTTTCCCAGATGCGTTCCAAATCCACCTGGGTTGCTAGCGGATGTATTTTACATGATTTATTCACTTATGGGTACTTAATAATTACCCAATCAAATTTTTTTTGTATAATGACCATAATGATCTGCTGCCATAAGCCTAAAACACAACAAAGAGGCAATTAAGCACTCTGACAGATATATTTACTTAAGTATTTGTTTGCATTATAAAAGTTGCATATTATAAAACAATGTCCTGCTCTTGGGTCTTTCTAATTCTCTGGTTCATAAATTGCCCAAAGAACAGAGATGGCAATGAAATCTTAGTTTATGTACATATTTAGTGGTCAGTTTACTTAACACTGATGGTGATTCTGGCATAATGTACAAATAGCTGGGTTGCAACTTGGACTGGATGATAAATTAACACCATGAATATTACATTTATATGTGATTTGTATTTGACCATTAAGTTTCCTGTGGCAGTTGGCCAGTTTTTACTCAATTTGTGAGCATAAAAACCCCAAGACAGAGGTATTGTTGTAACATATCTTCCTATTGATTTAACCCTCATCACAATGCTTATAGAGAGAATGAGAAGTTTGATTTATTTCCATAACTCAGTTCTTTTCAAAATTCAGTAAAACATCAATAAATTATATGCCGATATTATGGCCTATGAAAACAGATTCTGTACAGACATGGAATGTGGACAGCACAACTTTGAACAATATTACATTTGTGTTGTCTGATAGATACTCCACATAGATCAGAAAAGTTGCATCAAGAACAATCAATCTTATTCTCAGCGTGAGAACTGTCGGCCGTCTCCCTTCCCTTTGTTGACATGTTTGAAGATCTTGGCCTTGTAGACGTTCTTAGATTTCTGGTAGCCGAAGCCTCCACCGCCACCTCTCTTCTGCATCTTCACCCCTTTACTGCTGTGAACATCTGAGAGTGCAAATTAAGGAATTCACAAAACAACAAGAAAAAAAGGCTTTGTACTGCAAATGCACCTACACACAACACAACTACAATTCCATGCTTGACAATACAAAATATAAATAGTAAGGTCTGGGATTATTATTGATATTTTAATAGGTTTTATTTGGCCATAATGAGTAAGACCTGCCAAACATTAAAAAAATATTTTGTCAATAATTTATACTTGAAAAGCAAAAATGACATTGCCAAGTATAATTATTTTAATGCATCAGTTGAAACTATTGTCAAGGATTAATTTCTGTGAATCAGTTCAAGCGGTATGTGACAATTAATGATTCAACACAGTGTTTTTAATATAATCATACATTTTAGTAAAAACATATGTACTAGGTTAATATTGCATTTTATTACGGTGTACCGTTTAAAAAAGAAAACACTCTTAAGCCATTTTGGACCAATAACATACCTCAGATATATATGGAATATGTTTTAAAACCTGAAATATATTCAGATACAGTGCATCCGGAAAGTATTCATAGCATTCACTTTTTCCACATTGTGTTATGTTACAGCCTTATTCCAAAATGGATTAAATTCATTATTTTCCTAAAAACTCTACAAACAATACCCCATAATGATAACGTGAAAGAAGTTTGTTTGAAATCTTTGCAAATTTATAAAAAATAAACTGAAAAAAAAAAAAATAAATCACATGTACACATGTAAAAATCACAGCCTTTGCTCAATACTTTGTTGAAGCACCTTTGTCACCAATTACAGCCTCAAGTATTTGAGGATGATGCTACAAGCTTGCCACTTTTTGGGCAGTTTCTCCCATTCTTCTTTGCAGGACCTCTCAAGCTCCATCAGGTTGGATGGGGAGCGTCGGTGCACAGCCATTTTCAAATCTCTCCAAAGATGTTCAATCGGTTTCAAGTCTGGGCTCTCGCTGGGCCACTCAAGGACATTCACAGAGTTGTCACGTAGCCACTCCTTTGTAATCTTGGCTGTGTGCTTAGGGTCGTTGTCCTGTTGGAAGATAAACCTTCACCCCAGTCTGAGGTCCAGTGTGCTCTGGAGCAGGTTTTCATCAAGGATGTCTCTGTACATTGCTGCATTCATCTTTCCCTCGATCCTGACTAGTCTCCCAGTTCCTGCCACTGAAAAACATCCCCACAGCATGATGCTGCCACCACCATGCTTCACTGTAGGGATGGTATTGGCCTGGTGATGAGCGGTGCTTGGTCTCCTCCAGACCTGACGCTTGCCATCTTTGTTTCATTAGATCAGAGAATTTGGTTTCTCATGGAGTCCTTCAGGTGCCTTTTGGCAAACTCCAGGTGGGCTGTCATATGCCTTTTACTGAGGAGTGGCTTCAGTCTGGCCACTCTACCATACAGGCCTGATTGGTGGAGTGCTGCAGAGACGGTTGTTCTTCTGGTTCTTGGTCAACTCCCTGACTAAGGCCCTTCTCCCCTGATCACTCAGTTTCACCAGGTGGCAAGCTCTAGGAAGAGTCCTGGTGGTTCCAAACTTCCATTTACGGATGATGGAGGCCACTGTGCTCATTGGGACCTTCAATGCTGCAGAAATCTTTCTGTACCCTTCCTCAGATCTGTGCCTCGATACAATCCTGTCTCGGAGGTCTACAGACAATTCCTTGGACTTCATGGCTTGGTTTGTGCTCTGACATGCACTGTTAACTGTAGGACCTTATATAGACAGGTGTGTGCCTTTCCAAATCATGTCCAATCAACTGAATTTACCACAGGTGGTCTCCAATCAAGTTGTAGAAACATCTCAAGGATGATCAGTGGAAACAGGATGCACCTGAGCTCAATTTTGAGTGTCTTGGCAAAGGCTGTGAATACTTAAGTACATGTGATTTTTGTTTTTATAAATTCACAAAGATTTAAAATAAACTTCTTTCACGTTGTTATTATGGGGTATTGTTTGTAGAATTTTGAGGAAAATAATGAATTTAATCAATTTTGGAATAAGGCTGTAACATAACAAAATGTGGAAAAAGTGAAGCGTTGTGAATAATTTCCAGAGGCACTGTATATTGACGTTATTGCAGCTATGCCATCCAGCCTTAATTAGTAATGTGAAAAACTGTAACTTCAAATTTTCTTGGAAAAATTCATTGGAATAGGAGAACAATAAATGGTTTCATAACTTGGGGCACATCCAAGATGATTCACTGTAACAATACAGCACTGAAAGGATACTGAGGTCCACAAAGGGCGGCACTTTAAAGCCGAAGGACATGGCCACCTTGGGGAGGTTCAGTGTCTCTACATTATAGATCTGTTTGAGGGAATGAGAGTCGTAGGCTCTGACATAGGATTTGTAGGCCTCCTGAGCTGATTTGTGAAGGTAGTTTCTCTATCCAACTGCAAAAGAGGAAAGCCAATATCAGTCCCCCCCACAGCCATGACAACCAACTGATCTTCTGAATATAATTCATTCAATTGCTGGGGTTAGAGATTTAATATACTTCCATTGTTAGAACTGAGCATCTGAAGTCTCACCTGAGATTGAATATCAGAGATTTTACTCCAGGAGAACTCAAACTCACTCAAGGGAACCTTTATGTGGGAAGCAAGAGAAAAATAAATCCTTAAAGGGATGATTCAGCCAAAAAATGTTATTCTCTCATTATTTACTCACCCTCATGCCATCCCACTTTCTTTCTTCTGCAGAACACAAATGAAGATTTGTAGAAGAATATTTCAGTTCCGTAGTTCCTTACAATGCAAGTGAATGGTGACCAGACCTCAGAAGGTCCAAACAGCACATAAAGGCAGCATAAAAGTAATCCATAGGACTCCAGTGGTTAAATTCATATCTCCTGAAGCAATATGGTAGGTGTGGGTGAGAAACAGATCAATATTTAAGCCCCCCCCCCACCTTTTTTTTTTTTTTTTTACTGTAAATCTACACTTTCACTTCCACATTCTGGTTAGGAAGTGACTTTCACATTCAGCCACCTATTGGTTGGGGTTGGTCAAAGGTGGAGATTTATAGTATCTATCTCTATCTATCTATCTTAGTTTCTCACCTGTACTTATCATATTACTTCTGAAGACATGGACTTAACCACTGGAGTCATATGGATTACTTTTATGCACCCGTTATATCTTTTTTTGTACCTCGAGGTCTGGTCACCATTCACTTGCATTGTGAGGAACACCAGAGCAGAGATATTCTTCTTAAAAATTTTGTTTGTGTTCTGCAGAAGAAAGAAATTCATACACATCTGGGATGGCATGATGTTGAGTAAATTATGAGAGAATGTTAATTGTTGGGTGAACTATCCCTTTAAATCAGTGAGACAATCTCCAATTGTGCACACATTCTAACACCCTTATAGTAATGCTCTGGGTCTACAAGTTAAGCTCTATGGACGGTACCTGACATGCTGTCAATTACCACAGAAAATAATTTTCAATCATTTATGCAATACAGTGAGTAATGCACTTACAATAGAAGTATATGGGGCAAATTGTGAATTTATTATAAAAATTCATAATTGCAAACGTATACTTAAAAATTGTATTTTCCTGGGTAATCAAGTATCAATCGAGCTTAATTTGTTTAGTCAAACACCATATTTGAATGCCTCTATTATGGTATTAATACACATGCTAAGGCCAGTATACATCAGTAGCTGTAATACTGTCATACTTTGGCCTGTTTGAGGAATCGTAAGAAGCCGAGCTCCTCTGGCCTCAGGATCAGGAGGGCATGTCCTCTACCATTAATACCACGAGCCGTTCGCCCAACACGGTGGATGTACTCCTATATCATCAGAAAATTCACACACATGAACCTAGAATTAATCTAATCGACATGTTGGACAAGAGTAAGTAGGAATAACGTTCTGAAACATATACATCACTGTTGATTTAGTAATGAATGAGCTACAGTACCTTTGGATCATCAGGAGGATCATACTGAAAAATCTGTCCACCTCTGGGATATCAAGGCCTCTGGCAGCCACGTCAGTACAGAGCAGAATCCCAGAGTCTGCGTTACAGAACTGGAAAAATGTGGTAGTTCTCTTCGTCTGTTTCTGTTTCCCCTGAAAGATCATCAAAATAAAACATTATCACAAAACTGCACAGTTGGCAACTTTCACCACAACTCTCAGACTTTGTGTTTACTAGGTCACTCACGTGAATGGCCATGACGGGCAGGTCGATGTAATTGAGCAGCTCATAGTGATACTTAACAGACATGCAGGACGAGAAAAACACCATCAGCTTCTTCTTACGGTTTTTCTTCAGAAAAGTAAAGAGAAGCAGGAACCGCTTCTCAGACGAGCATACAACATAACCCTAAAAATAGCACAAAACAAAACACGTTTATGCTTAGATCAATATGTGAAAGTCAAATCGCATTACAAGACATGACAAGAACATTACATTCAGAGAGAGGTTTGGGACGGGTGAGTGGTTTACCTGCTCAAGTCCTTCCACAGTGGCTGTGTCTTTGTGGTCGTCCACCCCCACATACAGGGGCTCCTTCTTGAGGGAGATTCTCGCAAGATCTTCCACTTTACGTGTCTGCGTTGCTGAAAACAACATTGTTTGCCTTTTTTCTGAAAATTAACAAGGAGAAGATAAGGCTAGTAAATATTTAATATTACTTTAAGTATTTATGATGCATGGCTACCACCCCTGGAGTTCGATAGTTCGAATGCCAGGGCGTGCTGAGTGACTCCAGCCAGGTCTCCTAAGCAAACAAAATGGCCCAGTTGCTAGGGAGGGTAGAGTTTTATTGGGTAACCTCATAGTGGTGGCTATAATGTTGTTTGTTCTCAGTGGGGCACGTGGTGAGTTTAGTGTGGATGCCGCGGTGGATGGTGTGAAGCCTCCACACGTACTATGTCTCCGTGGCAACGCGCTCAACAAGCCACAAGATAAGATGCGCGGGTTGACGGTCTCAGACACAGAGGCAACTGGGATTCATCCTCTGCCATCCGGATTGAGGCGAATCACTATGGGACCACAATGACTTAAAATCACAACGCAAACAAATGATCTAATCAAAGCATTGAAATGGGCAATTTGAACTGATTTTATGAAATGAACATACCAGCTCAATCAGCATTTTTTTCTACTTAAGTTTAAATGAGAATCAATATTAAAAGATCTTATGAAGAAGTTTTTATGGTCTCATGCTTACAAGTCATTTGAGAAAACTTAATGGTCACATAAAAAGCACAAGACATTTGAGATATTCACAATAATTTAAAATTTTAGATTACCAGCAAAATCGTTGCAAATGTATCATGAATAAACATCTCCCAGCATAATCGTCACTTCAAGTAAACTTGTTTTCCTTCATTTCACAGTAGCATTAATGTTTAAGCAGAGATTCTTATATATATATATATATATATATATATATATATATATATATATACATATATACACACATGTAGATAACCACCTCAGTGGCTCTACCAGACGGTCAACTAGCGTGTTACGACAGTAAGTTACCGTTTGCGGATACCATACAAATGAATATGGAGAGCCATAAACTGACACCTACCTGTTGCAAAATCGGCCGTGACTTCTCTTATAAAACATCAATTTATCGTGGTAAACTCAACACGTAGTTCAATCAAAAAGCATTGTTTAGTGTAAAACATGTTGAAGGTTAGCAGAAAGGCAGTCAATTAATTAAGTGATGAGCTGTTTCCTCACAAAAGCACTTTATTCAGCACACTGATGCATCTCCTCCATAGACATCAATTCAAAAAGAACGGCCTCTTGTCTCCTCGCCAGTGTACTGCCCATAGAATGTCTTATTATGCTACTTGAGGCTAAACTTGTAGGTTTTGTTTTAAGGCAGTGATGTAATTGGTTCTTACTTGGCAGTAGTTTGATAATCTGCTTTAGCTCCTCCTCAAAGCCCACCTCCAGAATCCTGTCAGCCTCATCAATGATCAGACACTGAAGGTTCTTAAACATGAATCCGGGTGTGTTCTGGGGGAAGAGAAAGGTTAGTGAGGTTGTTTACATGGACACCAGAAAGCCATTTATTGCGAGAAAGCTGCTTAAGACTGGAAAAAAGCATTCATTTATATGCATTGTGTTCATGGGTTTCTCTCTACCCCCATGTGACACAGTCAGTAAGCAGCTTAAATAACGATTGTGTCTGAAGTAGGGGTTGCACAGACTAGTCACCTACAACTAACATAGTCACCACTGTCAACCTTAAGTCGGCTAGTTGCTCACCACATGATTTACAAAATGGGTCTGTATGAAATACAGCGGGTGTGAAACCCATTGGCTCTGCACTGAAAAGGCACAGTGGCTCAAATATAGGCTGTGGTGTTCTGTCAAACTCACATTAAAAGATGCACACACAGAATGCACTTTCGAACTGGTGTTTGTTTACTATGTCGCTCTGCTCAACAACACAATGCAAAGCATCATACTATCAACAAACAATCTTACGCATTCACCGTATCTGCATTGCACATGCGCATAGCATTGTATCAACACATATTATGTTCAGAAAATTCAATAGGCTACTCTGATAAAGATGACACAAATGCCGCAATAACCTATAATATATGCAGATGGAACACTAATCAGCCTTCAAATATATCCAAATTACTAGTGTTATACTGACCTGGATGATGTTCACTTCTTCAAGAAGACGACTCAACAGTTATAAAAGCGTCAAGTCCAATGACCTGACGGAATACATTCTAATTGTCAACTTTGCATACTGGCACATCTCATATGGATGCTGTTCTCTCCTTCAAGAATGTGATTCACCAAAAGATTAGAAAAGCACATCAAAGCACGTTGTGTGACAATTCTCTTGGACCGTCAGTTAAGCAAATGGGTAGATTTTTCAGTATTAGGTACTTTTTCATATTGTAACCAATAAAATATATGATGCCTTTGGGCGATTACAAACATACACACCATATTCTGAAATGCATAACATACGATCATGCATTTGTTATTCGTATCTCGTATCACTTCTCGCGTGTACTCTGTTGTGAAACATAATTTTGAGTCCAGGCAGAGTCGTCGGGAATTCATCAATAGTGAAATGTCTTGTAATGTGTTCACCCATCGCCGATCTGTCGTGTAATTTGAAAATGCTACGACTTCCATGACAAAACAGACAGTTGTGTAATATGAATGGTACCACAATCCAAAGTTGTGTAGTGTGTAGGTGTCATAAGTGTGATACTGCAAATACTGTTGACTTTTATATGACAAAAAATTTTCCTCAGTTGAAAGACAATTAGGATAAAAGTGTCAGCTAAATGACAACGTAAATAAAAAGAAAACAACACCAATGGAGCAATTCATTCTTGAATCGGACAGTACGTTGCACAGAGAATCTCAAGGATACGCAAATGTGTTCAGTGTGGCGACTCACCATTCCTGGGCATGAATTTGAGTTTGTAGATGAGCTCAATGGAGGGAATCAGGAAAGCCAGAGTTATACCACTTCCTGTTTTAGCTGCAGCCAAAACATCCCTGTTGGTCAAACACATACCTCAAACATCAGTAGTATATCACAGTGAATGTAAAGCCTTGCTCTCTCTCTTGCTCTTCAGACTCACCTCCCTTCCAGCAGTGGGCGTATGGTCTTGTGCTGGATCTCGGTCATGGTGTCAAAGCCTATTTCCTTCACTCCCTTAAGTGTATTCTCGCTCACCACCTCCGCCAAAGATGCAAATGACCTGTCCTCAAATGCACCTGAGGCACCAGCAAGATGACATCAAAATACAAGTAACAAATAAGCTCACATATATACTATTGTAGGACATCCTGAAACACAATACAGATTGTGCAATGTTTACCTGTCAGTCCAGAAGGACGTTCTGGTCCATCATCCTCTTCTTCATCAGCAGATCCCTCTTTTTCTTGATTTCCATTCTGCAGTAACTTCACAGGTTTGGCGGATTCCAAATCCTCCTCCTCCTGTTCTTCATCATTTTGTTGCTCCTCTTCTCCCTCTGATGTTTCTGTTGCATCTTCAAATTCCTTCGGCTTCTTGACCTTTTTCACACCTAACAGAGCAGGTCCAACACTCACATTACGGTATATATATGTGTGTGTGTGTGAATGTATAATATAACTTCATGACTGCAAATTAAATGTACAGGAAATTGTGTAAAATTTGCATTTGACACAATATTTGCTAAAAATCACAAATAATAACATTTGCAAATTGAAATGTAAATTTAATTATTGACTGGGTTATCTATTGGTAGATCTTGGAACTGACACTTGGGAGAATGATAATTTCTGTTAAACGTCCAATAGTGATAATCTCATATATTCTATATAGCTGATTATATTCTAATAGCCAATATATTCTAATGAACTGGCATGGCCAATACAAATCTGTGTATTTGTAACAACTATCTTGGAGCACTTTACAAAACGATTAGTATATATCCAATTAAACTACCTTATCTTCTTAAAACATTCACTCTAATAATCAGCATACAAACACTCACCTGATGTCGTGTTTCCGGTTCCATCCAATTTTCTTTTCTTTATCTTCTTCTTGATGTTCTGTGACGTTTCGTTCTCTTCGGTGCCTTTCTGAGCAGAATCACTGGTCACTTCGACTCTACTAGATCACAAACCCACTTTTTCATATTTCAATTTAATCATAAAAAGCGCATGCTGCACACTCAACACAGTAGGGGTTCAATCTTCAGCTGGCTGGCAGGAGCCGCCACTGGCAGGTCACATGACCTGCCAGTGGCTGGCTGGCAGCTGCCAGCCAGCCACTGACAGGTCACGTGACCCGCCAGAGCGGTCACGCGACATGCCAGGCTCAGACTGGCAGCTGCCAGCCAGCCACTGGCAGGTCATGTGACCTGCCAGTGGCGGCTCCTGCCAGCCAGCTGAAGATTGAACCCCTACTGCAATTTCTCCCATTGCCAGTGGTCCGTCTCTGTCAAACTGTCTCTGGCTTTACGGAGTCGATTTACGCTAAAGACAACTGTCTAATTATATTTTCGATATTTCTTAAATCTATCTTTGATGCCAGGGCTTTCTTAGCAGCTGCTGAGGATTCATTTGTACAGCAGTTAAAGAAAACACTTTGATCTCAGTATAAAGCACTGGCACTCTCTAGTGTTCGAGCGGAGCAAATGCTGCGGCTGCATCCGAAAACACACACAGCTCCCTTGATGCCTAATCAGTTTATGGCTTAACCGACAGCGTTTTCAATGAACGTAACTTGATTTAAATTTTGTATATCTTATGTGCGCTCATGAAATTGTATCAGGTATGTGTAGCTACTGTATTTCGGCATTATATCAACAATCGGCCACCTTGTTCACAAAATATCAGTAAGTGACCTTGATAAAAGACATGGGTAGCCTGTATGCTGAGATGTAAAATGCGGTTCCGTTGAAATAACTGCATTAAGTGGTTAATTGCATGTGTTGCTAAGGAATATTTTCTATTTTGGGCAAAGCACACTTAAAATCAGTAGAACCAAGTACTGCTCACTGGAGTGTAGTTCCACGGAGTAGCACACAATATCACCCCTACAGAAGACTCCCTTAAATAAAATGACTTCATGACTACAAAGGAATTGTAGGAGAATCTGGTTAGAGACCAATGTCTTTTGTAAATAAACTGTGTTTCACAACTAATTTGTTACACAAGCCCTGAACCTAGACAGCCCACCCATACACATTAGAAATTACATCAAGTTGACAGCCAATATGTTTCACACCAAGACAAATCTAATAATTATTTCAAATTGCAAATTTGCTGTGTAAAATAAAGTGAACGATTTTACAAATTGACAAGAAAGTTTCAACAACATATCACTTCTGTTAGTGTACTATTCATCTGCATATACATGCCATATACTTAAAACACATATTTTAACCTATTTTTAAGATTGACACATTTCAAATTCAAAACAAAATTCCATTAAATGGACTTGTGTAGACTAGTTTTTAAACAAAATTAGATGAATAAAACTTAAAATAATAAGTACTTTAATATTAGTTGGTTTGAGATCTCAATTCAATTTGATCGAATTTTATGTAATTGAAATGCATATATCTGTCTTTGTAACACACCGAAACATGCATAGTATATTTCTGAAATACGTGTATATGAAATTGCTCCAAATCTAACATATGAAAAATTACACATACATTCAGATATTTGTTAAAAGACAAATGTTGTAAAATATTCAAAAGCAACTGATTTTTAGGTAAAGTGGGAAACATCGGTTAGCCATTTTCTAGCCATTTTTTATTGCTATGCATAAAAATACCTATTCATTAATCAGTCACAAAATCCAAATCTCAAAGGCACCATAATAGAAAAGCACACAAATATTTCTTTTCATTTAATGCCTTAATTTAGACTTCCCCAGCAGAGATGAACAAGGAGGCCTTTATGATTTCATATTTCAACTACTCATGGAGTTCAGCAAATGGACCAATCAACGTTTCTGCTGCACAGTAAATATATTAATACATAAATATATTAAGTTTGATTTAGTTACGTTTTTTGTAAACATGAAACATGTGTAAGGCCTTCTGCACAGTAAAGCATGTTTTTAATAATAATAAAAAAATCTGTCACATGGTTTTATGATCCACCACAATGCCAATTTATAATAATAAGAACATTTACTATAAAACAAAATGTACAACTAAATACCACTGCTGCTGACTTCCATATTTGCACCATAGAGTTTTCCAACATTCCCTCTTAAAAATGTCTAAAAGATATCTACATTCATACAAAAGTCATCAACATTCATGAATTTATTCAGTTCATTCATACACTGTAAAAAATGTCTGTAATTTTAACAGTAAAATACTGTAAAAATGCTACAGAAATAAAATGTTAATTGATTAACAAATATTTACTGCAAAAATAGACAGTAACATTTTTTTAATATATTTTAAAAGACAATAAAGTAGTTTTTACAATAAAATTATGTAAAAATAAAAACATTTTAGATATAAAATGTAAGATTTTCCTGTATATTAATGGTAAAAAATGACATTATGTTTAACAAGAGAGTACATGTACTTTGTACAGTAAATTATTGTTAAAATTATAGTAAAAAAACCAGTAATAGGGCGTTCCCAGAATTCCCTGCGTGACCCATTACATTTCATTATATTTTATGGGAATAGTTATGTTTAATCTTATTTTTAATATCAGTTACATACACTGGGGTGTTCTGTGTTAAATTTTATGTAATTTATTTAATGTTTACTGCATTATTTAAATCTCACATGTGTTACTCTGATGGTGTTTGTGTGAGTTATGTTGAGCACCGTCTCTAAATGTTCATTGGTCATTGCTCCTCGAAGAGACACTATTGATGAATTTCATGTCATCAAGCACCCTTCTGTAGTAACTGCGATGATTATTAAATACCTTATAAAGTAAACAACAGATTTAAACAGTCTCAGAAGGCTAATATCAAAATTATTATATTTTTTCTTACTGTAAATGTAAGATTTTTTATTTTTTTTAAGTGCTAGCAAGTAAATTATAACCATTTTAAACTGTAAAATGTACAGGTTTTCTGTAAAGTGATTTACATTTTAACTGTATTTTTTACATAATTATTCTGGCACCCACAGCAGCCAGTTTTTTTTTTTTTTTGGTAAAAACAACAGGATTTTGTTTTACAGTGTACTACATTAATTTCACATTCCAACAGGTGATAATTTAACTTTGATACAGTACAATCAGGTACAAATAAGTTATGCTGTTATGCTCTGTTATGCTCCAGCAGTGCATACTCAGGTCACTTCAGTACAACACGGTAGCCATCATTACTTTCATCTGCCATCACACAGGAAAAAAAAATGCAGCCAACATTAACCACATTTGACAAAAAGACAAAGCATGAGGTCATTTTGAATTAAGTGTGAATCCAAAGGAGATTCTGTGGAGAAACTCTGAATATCTTAGTTATGTTTCTTGTTTTAAAGGTGCACTCAGTCATTTTTTATGCATGTCCTCTTAGATTTACACTGACACCTAGGAGCCTGGATGCTGCATCATTCAAACGGAATGGATCCTTTTCACAGTCTGTGATGACGCATTTTGCCTTATTTAGCAGCGTAAATAGCGAACTAATTTGCTATTTTAAAACTATTTAGTGTAAATTTATAACATTGCACTTTGTGTTAAATTAACCTAGAAATAGTTTAAAAAAAGTGAGTTACCACAGATGCAATGATGTTATAATACAGCTGCTGAGTTAGAAACCATGCCATTACTAACATTAAGCGAATGGGGCCGGTTACACCAGCTGTACGTATATTACAACTTAGCCTAGTTGTGGCGTAAATGGGCACAAAGTTACTATTTATGCACTACTAAATATGAGAGCATTACACCATTAAACTAGAAGAACGTAACCTTACGTATAAACTAAATATTTACGGAACAAAAAAGCAGATGACATCAATGAGCTCATGTTTTGGTTGACAGGCTTCAGTACTTTCGACATATATTATGTTTGCATTTACACGTGTTTACATTTACGGGAGAAAACATTATGTAAAAAACATACTTCTTCCACATGAAACCGATCTAACAGAGCATGTACGCTGTCCGGTGTCAAGTTTCATCATACATAAGATATTAAAATGAATAAATGTCTATTTTTCCAAACTGTTGTATTAGTATTTATTTATTGTCCCTTATTCACTTTAGATACAGTTATTTAAAATTGTTATTTACTTGCTACATTTACCATTAATGAAATCTTGTTTTATTATGTATCGTATTTTATAGGGATTTAATTTATTACAGCTGACAGTTACGTGAGCAAACAAGTTTTGAACATTAACCATAACACGATCAAGCTGAATTTCACAGCTTTTTAACACTTTTGTGTACAAATTTGAAGGCTGCTTATTAAGTAAACGCCATATTATGCGATTACGCATCACATTACGGAGAACTTACAACCTGCTATAAGTCTTGCCTTAAGAACAGGCGGTGCCACCAGGTTAAGCACTGACTTGGTTACAAACTATCTAGCAGACACTAAGCATTTAGTGTGAAATTCACGTCTCAACTTAAGTGAGGCCTTAGACACAGCTGGTGCAACCATAACCTGGTCATGTCATCCTAACATGAGGGGACCCTTTCCATGTAGAAAAAAACACAGCTTTTATAAGGTTGCTGGTATGACTGGAGTCTTCATCTCATGTGAGTGGATGTGATTTTATACATATATTAATTTCTTACTGAGTAAACCTTTTTATAAATTAGGAAAAAAAATACTGAGTGCACCTTTAAATTGTAACTTGTCATTTACCAAGTCATCCCTAGAAGTCTGTGGACATTTTAACAGTAGCCTGTTAAATGAGCCATGAAGGTCAAAATTATGACACCACCAGAAATTATATCTTAAAAATCCATGAGTGATTTGTATAGTATATCATGCAGTGGGGTCCAAAGGTTTGAGTCCACATTGAAAATCTGGGGTTAAAATTCCACTTAAACCCAAAAATTTAAAACAGATACTTAAAATTTTTGACTTGACCATTTTAACTCCTTTGTACAAAAACTCAGATTTTCTTAAAACAAGATGTGCTTTGGAACATTCTCAGATTATCAGGTTTTGCACAAACGTGTGGAGTTCATGCCAGCTCAAGTGCATGCTGTAATTAAAGCATGAAGCGAACATTTCAATAATTCTGAAATCTTAATTTTTTCAATTGAAATTTTCACTTAAATTGTTGTGCTGATAATGATATTTAATTAAATTAAGTGCAAAATAGAATCATTTTCACAAGTGGACTCACATTTGAACCCCACTGTAGAAAATTCCTGCTTATCAAAATGTTTGCATTTAATGTTAAGTCAGCCAAAGTTCAGCCTTTAAAACACAACTCATTTGTGCAATGGCAAGGAACTTATTTTCAATCCAAAACTGTAGCTTGATAAACAGGCCTAATCAGTATAGTTACCTTTTAAAGTGCTGATAATGAAGCTAGTCTCCTCTGTAAAATTCTGCACCATCTAAAAGAGCAAAGTACATTTAGAGTGACCTAAATGCATTGCACTGTTCCTCTTTTTTGTATAACTGTATATGATTGATTACTGTATTTTCTGGTTTTAACAATCAGTAACTGAATTTGTTTATGAATTTAATGGAAAGTGTACTGCCACACACCAAGTCTAATGACTTAAGAACTGAGCCTATAAGCAGAAACAATTGGCTATGCTTACATGTACACCAATACTCTGATTAATGCAATAATCTGAGTATAAGGAATAAGAGGTTTACGTGATTTGGGCAACCTTCGTGCAACTTGCCAATACTGAGAAATGTGATGTTTTAATGCTTTTTTATAAAATTATATTTATAAAAAAAAAATTAGTCTGTCAGTTTTTGAGTCTTTTTGAATGATTTATTTAAAGAACCGGTTCATAAGAGTCATTTGTGACTACATTGCATGTTTTTTTTTTTTTTTTTTTTAGGGCTAGAGTGAGAGTTTTAGGTCAACTCATGTCATTTTTATTTGTATAGTGTTTTTCACAATACACTTAGTTTAGAAACAGCTTTACCAAAAATCATGCCTTAAACATTAAATCGGGTCAGTTGACAAAACTGCGTGTATGTTATAGGAGGGCCATTTGAAAACAAATGCTTGTATATGCTTAAATATTTGGGCCCCACAGCTTATACAAGGCACCCTCAACAGGGCCCTGTACCTATGATGGCCCCCAGCCATCTTATAGGATCTTTTTGTCTTCCTGTTTCTAATAAAAAATGTTGAGCCTCTTTTTAATTTTCTAATGCCACCTGGCGAAAGTTCCCATGCTCTTCTGGAAGTAGAATAAGCAGGCAGCAGATGCCTTAACCCCATCCCTTATTATAACCAAATAAAGCCTGTAAGCCTTGCTTGAGTTTGGAATTGCATTCTACTCATACAGTTTCTGCCATAGACACATATGGTAGTAGTAAGAATAGTATGCCATTCCGATCTCAGCCCTTGTTTATACTTTCTCCTGTCTCCGCTGACTGTGCACACATCTCTCCAAATTCTAGAGGCCCTCCATTGTACTATTCTATGAAAGGACAGGGGGCGGTTGAGAGAAAACGTATTCTGAATCAGCAGCAAGAACAGTGAGAAGTGGTTTGCCAGATCTGGATGGTGGATAATTATTTTCATTGATCTATGTATAATTTTTTGTGCTTTTAAGCATTTAGTATTTATTTACCTTTGTAAAAACCTTGACAAAATTTTTTATTAAAGCATACAACTTTGTCTGGTTTTGTTTTTATTCAATGTCCAATAAAAGGCACTGGATTTTATAGATATGGTGCAATATAAAAAATATAAAATGCTTATTGTATATTTCTTGATATTATTCTCCTATAAAATTATACAAGCATATAGATATGGTGGAATATAAAACATAAAATGCTTATAATACATTTCTTTACCTTATACTTCTATAAAATTATACATGTAGATATGCTACAATATAAAATATTTTCATAAACTATACAAAACAATTTAAAACTAATGAGCAATGCAACATTCAATGTAATGCACCGCTACTATAAAACCTCAATCTGCTTATAAAATATGCATTAAAATGCTTGCACCCATATATAATTTTATAGAAATGCAAACTAAAACATGCAGTGCAGGGACTGACAACTTATTCATGAAACATATGTAAAATTTGTGTAAATACACTCTTATGTAAATTGTCCCATTAAACTGAACAGGGCAGTTTATGCAAGCATGGTTTTAAATAACGATTTAAACAAAAAAAGTGTGTTCTGCTCATGTCATGAATAAGGCCAATCGACAAAATTTTCATTAACCTGCATGTTTTTTTTTTTTTATAATAAAAGGTTTTAAACTAGTCTAGAAGTTTTTACTCAGAACACAAAAGGCTCCAGACAAATTAATGTATGCCTTAAAACACATAAAAATCCTTATTGAATATTTCTTGACATTATACTCAACTAACATTTTTCCACACAAAATTTACAAAATAATTTAAATGTAAAGAACAATGCTACAGTCTGTCACTGCAACATTCAAGCGATTGAATGCACTATTCCTATAGTTTATGCTTATAAAACGGACATTGTAATACATTTACATAGAAATGCATTCATTTTGAATTCGTCACTGCGTGCACTGTTAACCCGAGCCACAAAAATTGGAGTGTGCACTATGGCAAGCCACGAGTCTCAGAATAATGCCATATTTTAAACGCGTGTACATCTAAAATGGTGTATTTTGCGGTATTTAAAACACCGTAAAACCCGTGAAAATAATTTAAAACTCGCGTTTTCTATGTAGTATATGAGCTCTGCCTGCTGGTTTTCACAGCTAGTAAAGTTTGAGGTGTTCTCACCCATCAATGATGAGTTAGGCCAGACAAGTTCACTGCAGCAGGTTATTTCTGCAAAAGTGTGCTAGTGATTTTACAGGTGGCCAAAAGTTTGGAATAATGTACAGATTTTGCTCTTATGGAAAGAAATTGGTACTTTTACTCACCAACGTGGCATTCAACTGATCACAATGTATAGTCAGGACATTAATTAAGTGAAAAATTACTATAAAAATGTGATTTTTTTTTATTTTTTATTCAGATCTTCTTATCAAAGAGTTCTCATCAAAAAATCTTCCACATGCAGCAATGACAGCTTTGCAGATCTTTGGCATTCTAGCTGTCAGTTTGTCCAGATTCTCAGGTGACATTTCACCCCACACTTCCTGTAGCCCTTGACATAGATGTGGCTGTCTTGTCAGGCATTTCTTACACACCTTACAGTCTAACTGATCCATAACACTCTTTTCCAATTATATGTTGTCCGATGTCTGTGTTTCTTTCCTACTCTAACCTTTTATTTTTATTTTTCTGTTTCAAAAGTGGCTTTTTCTTTGCAATTCTTCCCATAAGGCCTGTTATACATGAAACTGGTGTTCAGCTTGTAGACTTAAATTAAGCTGTCAGCTGAGGACATGTGAGGCATCTATTTCTCAAACTAGAGACTCTGATGTACTTATCCTCTTGTTTATTTGTACATCTGGGCCTTCCACATCTCTTTCTGTCCTTGTTAGAACCAGTTGTCCTGTCTTTGATGACTGTAATGTACACCTTTGTATGAAATCTTCTCAAGCATTGTATGGCCTTCATTCCTCAAAACAATGTTTGACTGATCGAGTTTTTAGAGAAAGCTCTGACGAAGCGCCCGCCAGGCGTTCACGGAATGGGATGTTAGCATTTTATATTTGACACTAATTGTGGATGACATGGGTTATGCATAGTGTGTGAAATAGGGAAGCAAGGCAAATTCTCAAAAATGGCCTGAGCCAAAGTTAATAAGTACACTAAGGTATGGTTTATGAGCATGCAAACATAAGAGAGAGAATTGTTTGTATGTGATCATTATGAACTGAACCCAAAGAGGGCTCAATTGAAATGTCACAGATGCAGATAGGCCGGAGGACACAGTCTTTCTGCGTTTTGATGCGAAAATAACAGCTCTGTGCACCGTCAGGAGCTCTAGATTCCTATAAACACTATACTTCCAGGGGGATTCTTCCCAATGGGGACTGACAGCGCTATTTGTGTCACAGTACAAAGATGCTAAAATATGCCTGAGGACGGCAGCCACTCCAATCTGGGCATGCACAGTGTAGGGTGCATGCCAGGTCTCAGTAAGCTCTGTGTGAACCTCAGGGAAGAACGATACTGCTTCCAAACCAAGGTCTTTTGACGGCGGATGGTGTTCAGGAATTATTCATTCTTTTTTTCTGGCTCCACAGGAGGGGACCACTCAAGGCGAGCTCCCCGACCACCCACGCACTGACGCGGAGTAACTCGTATCAATGACCAGTGCACGCTCCTCACCCTCGTGGGGGGAAGGGCTGTAACATCCTCTATGGACCATTCTCCAATGCTGTGAGGGACACGCCATCATTATTATCATCAGACCCGTCGAATATGACAACACCATGCTCATTTATAGAAGGTCGGAGGTCGTCACGTGCGTACTGCACTGGTAAAAATGCTGCGTGGGAAGATCGAGGTGCTCATGGGGCTTGTGCGGCACGAGATCCTCCTCGGATTCTTCCAACTCTACCTTGCGGATGATGTTGGTCTTGAAGGAAGAAAATTCTGAAGAAATTATGTTTGCACTTTATATAAGTGGGCGCCTAAAGGGCCGGGGCTCAAACATCATTGCCAATCATAAGATTGTTGTTATGATGCAAGGGCTTCAACTAGGTCATGGAAAAAGAATTTCCCCATAGTGTTCATTCAAGTGAACTGAATCGATAGGCAATGGCGTTTTTTACGGCATCATATGCCAAGCCAGAGAGCGTAAAAAGCAGTGCACATAAAATAAACAACTATTTTTGCATGTTTTTTACAACATTTGAAATTACTATGGCGTATTTTATGGCTTTATGGTTGTTTAGAATGCCGCAAAATACACTGTTTTAGACGTACATGCGTTAAAACTATCACGCTATTCTGAGACTCGTGGCTTGCCATACTTTCTTTCCATAGTGCACTGCTGCACGAAACGAGTTCCGTCAATGTTCTGATAACTTAATTTATTGCCATGCGCAAGCTCGTGAACTAGTGGCTGAGTCAAGAATAAACAGAGATTATTTAGCAGAGATGGGCCACTTCTATTAAAATGAATGGAAGAAACTGGAATGCCCAACAGCAGCCAGCAGTCGACGGATGTAGAATGGAAGTCCCGCCTAATAGGTGAAAGAGCCTATCACCTTTTAGATACAGACACCGCTTGTCAATCAACTCAACAACGCGCATGTGCATTAGTTATATAAAATGAAAGATTAGGAAATTTCAGTCTTTTCCCATTCAAGTAGATAGGAGCTGCACTGGCATGACTGGAAATAGAAAGTCTTGCTAGAAATACAGAGCCTGCCAGGAACAACTTCAGGCACCTTTCTTCCATCACCATATGCAATCTCATTTTCTATTATAGTGCCTATTTTAGCACAATTATAAATTATTATTTATAATAAAATATAAATATTTGTAATGATTGTTTTGAGGTAATGTATTTAATTGTTTATTTATTTTTAACTTTTAGGAGAACATGTTATTTGTTTTACCTGATAGATCTAGTCAGAAATTATTTCAGCTTCAAAGATCTCAAGCCTGTGGCTTTTAAAGATAGTAGCTAAGGAGCATTGTGGTCAAAACCTCTTGATGTCCAAATAAAAAATCTGCTACTATTTGTGCTTTTGAAGTACTACCGCTTTCACAGGTTATATAACCAAAGGTGCCTGGATGATCTCTAGTCTCTAGAATGTCTTAATCTAACTCCAAGCACTCTCTGACCTCTTACCTCATCTGACACCAGGATGTGGATCCCCGTTGGGCCCTCTCTGTATACATAATTAATTTGTTGTGAGGGAACATTATATAGATTGGCTATCTTCTCAGTGAGCTCAAGGACAGTAAGGTCCTCTAGGTAGAGGGCATGGTACACTACAGACAAAAACAATTATAGCCAGAGTGTTATAAGCAATCCTGAATGCCTCAAAACAGTACTTTTGCATGTCACAAATAAGATAAAGGACATTTTGAGGTCTCCTACCATCATCACCCTCTGCTTTGGTGTGTGCTTGGTTCCTGTGTTGTGGCTGAGATACATAGACAGTAAGACGTGGTTGTATACACCTGAAGGATATTGAAGCAGACAGGTCAAACAGCAAACATGTATATGACCAGTGTCAAATACATGTTTTGGACCCATCTTTGGATGATGAAAAGTGTGTGATAGCAACACTAAGACAGCTCACCTCCCTTTGATTGCATTGAAAAGACGGATCCCGTCAGCTGGACCACAGATCTGAATGAAGTCATCTCTACTAATTTTTAGCAAATCAGAACCTATAACATTAACAAGGATTAAAAGGGTTGTCAATTGATTACTCTGGCTCTGTGCCAAAACCTAGTGAGCTGTCTACATAGGCAGCACAGACAAAATCCAGACATGAAGGCTGCTCCTAAGACTGCATGTACCCTTCCCGGAGAAGGCAATTCCATAATGCACTGCGACGAGCTCAGTGTAAAAATACTTCCAAGATGGCAGACAAAGCAATAGAAATGTTGATAACAAATATATTTAATTTAATACCAAAAAGTCTTAATCAGAGTTTTGCAAGGATTTATTGTTATTCAGGTAATTGCATTTTGTCATCATTTGTAGGCGAATTAAGGCTTTGGAACAGACCCTATAACTCAAGCCCTGTGAAATATTTCAGCTCACCTGAGAAGCCCAAGAAGAGCCTGCAGAAAGAGGAGAACCTGTTTCGATGGAGCCACTGCTGCGTGTCGTGAGTGGAGGACGATGGCAACAGGTGCTACATGGCAAAAAGAAGAAGAATCCATGTAATAAATATAGCATCATCCATGTCCTCACACACACACACCTATAAAAATAAGAGAGCACGGCATTAAATGTGTCATGTCATGAGAAATTACATTTTCCTTGATATTTTTAAATATAAAAGGTCATTGTACTATAAAAACACACTGCAAGTTTCAGAACTCAAAACTTCCTCTCCAGTCAATAAATGACGAGTAAGGACCACAGATGTTGTGGTGTTCCTGGTTGTGGAATATCTGCATAGCCTTCCGAAGGATCCATACATTAGGAATGATTGTCTTAAATTTATTTAAACAAAGTTCCTGAATGCATAAAACAGTTCCACGTGTGGCTATTTTTTGTGTACCAAAAACTTTACTAATGTTATAAGTAAACCTCAAGTAAAAATTCATGTAAAAAAATAACCCCTTGCGTTAACCAGCCCACTTTACTTACATCAGAGCAGCTGGGTGGGAATAGCTTCCCCTGCTGGTTTGGAGAACTGTTTCTGTAACACGATAAGATATGAGAGCAGTTGCCAGTTACGTATATGTACAGTTCTTGGCCCTTGATGTGTTCACATATTCACTGGCTGCATTGCATTGTGAATAGCTCAGCGACACGAGACAAATGTCAATTAAAATATAATTCATTCTGAAACATAACACAGAAAAGTATGTAAAAAAGTTTGCTACAATTAACATTGTACTGCTTTATGCAATATTTGTGAGTGCTGTATATTTGTATGCTTATTAGAGTATTGTGTTTGTTGTCAGCTTAGCAACAGGCTAATGCCAATACTAGCACCAATGTATGATGCACTAGAGCATTCCAAATGCATCATTTATGAGGTTGCACTTCAGTTTAGAATGCTTTAGAAGGCAGCAGCCTATTTAGGTAGTTACTTGGTTTTGAAAAAGATTCATGATGTGTCATGATTTATACTTATTAGGAGGAGACAAGAGCACATCCAATTCCAGGACTCACCCCTCTGGGAAGCTGTATGAAGTGTGAGAGCTGTGATAACCAGGAGATGGAGTGTTCCTTGTACTGTTGACAGAAGGGGCTTCAGGCCAAGGGGTTTCAGGCCAAGATGAGCACTGAAATAAAGAACAGGAAATCATCTACCTAGGTTAGGTGGCTGTTTCAGCCCCACCTCTTGCACTCATTCTCAACATGGATTGCTTTGGTCCAACAGGCAATCATGTGGGTTTCAGTCACATCTTGCTTGTGCAAGAGAGCTTAATATTTCACTATGGCCAGTTAAAGGGAGGCATGGAAAGTTTAGTCCTAATGTGGATCACCAGCTAGAAAGATATCAGTCATTAACATATGCACAGAAAGTTCTAGTTAAACATGCATTCATTATGACGCCTCATGTCCAGACTCAGATGAAATATATGGACTATTTAAATTCTTTTTGCCATAACTTGGGGGGAAAACCCATGGAATGCTGTGGAATGGATCAAAATGTATTAAATGGAGCTGAGAGTACTCTTAATGGTAGTTGAAAGCATTATTAAATTAGCCAAAATATTTAATAAACAAACACCTATAGGCTGGAGAATGTGTAAATTGTGGTGAATGACAAGTATTCTAATTCAACTGAGATCTGCTGAGCTTTCTGTGGAGCTATGTGGCCATAGATTCCACTAGGTCTTCAACCGAGTACAATTAAGTTAAGAGAGATGTCGTACCTCAGTGAGCACAGTAGTTTTATAAGATGGTTGATATTTTTCTCTATCAAGAACACTCTTTTTCTCAATCTTCTCTCTGTCAGTCTTGAGTTTGCGATCTGCACCTTTTGGCTTGAGAATAAAGCTGAAATCAATTAAAAATAAGCACTTCCTCACATTTTCAAGTGTGTCAAATGTGCATTTTTTTTTAAAGTTTTAATTTATTTATTTTAGTTGTCTCTCCTGTCTTCACATTAAACTAAAAGAGAAACAACTGCAAATATAAGTATTTTTACAAATAAATTAGAAGCCATTCACAACAAATGTGTGCTTGTGCTGAAAAATGCTGGACACAACACCGCGAATAGAGTAGAACACGTGTCTTGAGACATGTTTTTAAAAATGTAAGATGTTCTTAACATTAACAAGGCAGCTAAAAAACAAGATTCTGAAAAAACAGCGAGACATGGTGCAATGGTGGTAGATGTGAGTGTAGCGCATGTTTATGTAGAAAGACAATTGAAAAACAAGTGTGACCGGCCCCTTATGCACTAAACCTTTAAAGTTATTTCAAATATCTACAGTAACCAAGCACTTTACACCTGTACACCGTATTAATTAGATTATCTTATCAGCCAATCGTGTGGCAGCAGTACAATGCAAAAAAAAAAGAATCCCCAAAAGGTTTTTCAAGCAGGGGGGTCACCCAACTAGATTGAGCAGCCTTAAAGCCCAGGGCACCCCCGGGCAGTCAAGGGCCACTGGCCCCATTGGCCTGATCGGTAATCCGTCCCTGGTCAGGAGCTTCAGTTAATGAAGCTCCAGACAGAAAGCTGAGGCTGCTGTGGGCACAGGCTCACCAAAACTGGACAGTTGAATACTGGAAAAACATAAGTCTGATCTGATGAATCTCGATTTCTGCTGAGGTACACAGATGGTAGGCCCACTGCAGCTTCAGCTTTCTGTTCTTGGCTGACAGAAGTGGAACCCTGGTCTTCTGCTGTAGTAGCCCATCTGTCTAAACGTTTGATGTGTTGTGCATTCTGAGATGCTATTCTGCTCACTAAAAGTGTACAGAGGGGTTATCTGAGTTACCGTAGCTTTTCTCTCAGCTCGAACCAGTCTGGCCATTCTCCATTGACCTTTCTCATCAACAAGGCATTGCCATCCGCAGAACTGCCTCTCACTGGATGTTTTTTGTTTTTGGCAGCATTCTGAATATACTCTAGAGATTGTTGTGTGTGAAAATCCCAGGAGATCAGCAGTTACAAAAATACTCAAAGCAGCCCATCTGGAACAACAATCATGCCATGGTCGAAATCACTGAGATTCCATTTTTTTCCCCCATTCTGATGGTAAGATGTGAACATTAACTGAAGCTCCTGACCCATATCTGCATGATTTTATGCACTGCACTTCTGCCATATGATTGGCTGTTTAGATAATCGGATGAATATGTATAGGTGTACAGGTGTTCCTTATAAAGTGCTCAGTGAGTGTATTTCTGTCTGAGTCTGAGTCTCTAGGAACTGGCAGCTCTACCTTGAACACTTTGACCTGGCAGCTGGCAGAGTGCATATATTCTATGTATTCTCCATGCTCATTGGCTGCGAAGGTGTCTATTTGAATGCGGAAAGAAACTCCTTTTTCTCCACCATGCTTTCTAGGAGTGAACTCAGTGCTAATGCAGTTGACCTGAATATAAAGAAAAAGAGTTATTGTTGGTGATACTCTTTTTAGAAAATTATTAGGAAGGTCAGAGAGAGATTGAATTTCAGAAACATATACCTGAATGAACACAGATGCATTTTTGTCAGGATCCCATAGGAATTCAATGGTGTTGAGCTGGAGTGGATGTGCTTGAGGTTCAATTATGCCCACTGACAGGGGAACATCTGAACATAACAGAACGGATTAAGCAAAACTTATGAGAGATTCTTCAATAAGGAGCACTTTGACTACCAGTCCTTGAAATCTTGAAAAACATCTTCAAACTATATTTCATCTATAACATCAAACCATTTATAACATGTGCTGGAATAAAGATCTTATTGTGGCCTTGATCAAGCTTCAAGTGAATTTTGGTGTAAATTTGTGATGGCATGGATTTTTGGAATTTTGTGTGATGGTAATTATGTGTAATGGTGACAATTAACTTTTTTTTTGTTAATTTTTTTTACTTTTCAAATGTCATCTTTCAACACTCTTCAAAATGAGAAGAAATGCTAACAAGGCCTAATAAAAAAAAGTTTAAAGCTAGCATGATCTATACTTTTAACATTAAATTATTTCTTCAAAATCAGCAAAAGAGATAGAAAAGGTAATCATAATCGAAGAATCATTCATATACCTCCAGAGTTTAAGAAATGACATACAAATGACACTAATTAGGGGAAGCAGAGCCTTGAAGTAACTTGTAAGGTTTTGAGTCACCTATATCCAGGATTCTGTCTCCTGGTCGGTTCCATCTCCATCCCTCCAGCTGTTGCTGCTCTGTGTACTGCAGCCGTCTGTCATGGAACACCACACGCACAATGCTCTACAAACAAACAGTATTAGGATAGTTCAACACTGTCAATAGAGCACCCCACATGTATTAATGGTTCAAGTCAGTCAGTTATGACTGCATAACTTAAGAGTAGAGCCTCAAATGTTTATAATTATCTTAATTTAACTATGAACACGAATAATAAAATGAACAACATATAAGACTGCAGACATTTACATTCAGATGTTTATATTCAAGACCTGAAATAAGCCACCTATTGCCAGAGTGGCTGTCTATACATCCATGCCACTATTTTTTTCCCCCACCAAGTGATTTTTAATTTCCAATTTAATATACCAATGGCATCCTTTGTCTTGAGCCAAATATACAGCATATTTAATATATTATTGGGAGTAAATCAATATTTGACTGAGAGTCAGAAGAAGCATTAAGAATTTTCAAGTAAATTAATGCAAAGGGCATATACAAACCATTGGCATCTTAAACTAAAATAATCGTAATAATATTAATAAACTTTACAAAGATTTATATGAACATTGTTTGTAATACACTTTCACTACACAATCCCTTATCTGTTGTTTTATTAAGTTTATATAATTATGTAACTCATAAATACAAAACATGGCATTATTTTGTTAGAAGTAATGTTAGAATTTTGCCAAGCCACACTAAGGAGGCTGAAAATGTGTGGTGTGGTGATGGCACTCAACCTCTAATGTGGAGGGCAAGACTGAGCAGACGCATGTGTATAGACAGGAGATGCATACAGAAAGAAATGTATTGCACAGTCAGGAAATACATAAACAATACCTTTAACCTACCTTGACATATTTGCTGCTTATATCTGTATAGTCCACTAGTTGTCTGTTTAGCATACAGATTTCATAGGAGTGACCTAGAGTGCATTGAAACAAACCTGATTAAAACAGAAAAAAGTGCATATTTTATAGATTAAAGGGCAGTGTGGCTAACACCATGGATAAGCATAAACCACATCTGCCAATGCTCATATGATTCAAAGTATTACCAATGTTAACTGAACCAGACAGAAATGAATTTATTAAATGTAAAGGAGCAAAGTAATTTTGCAACCATTTCAAAGTTCATAGTATGTGCACTTTTTTGGGAGCTTCATTACCCAAGCACTCTTTTCAAATACTAACAGTTTTAGGAGATCCATAGTCTGTAATATGCTTAGGTTGGATATTGAACAGTACCTTGATTCAGGTAGGTAAGCGTTTCGTCCTGGAGTTTGAGAGCTGGGGATGTAGCTGCACACAGCACATAATGAAAAGGAGCCACTCTATTCTCAACTGACTGCTGCTCTTCCTTGTGCTTTAGAAATGGAGCAAGATCATCTCTGACAGAAAATAAGAGATACATAATGTAGTAGTTCAAAACTTACCATGGCCAAGACATCACGGTAACGAAAAAGTACCATGATACTAACATGTTTTTTTTTGTTTTGTTTGTTTTTTATACCATTACAGAACATTGGAGAACCATAATCATTCAGATACCACCACCACCACAGCCATAGGCGGAAGGTGCTGAGGGTTGTCCCCCCCTAAAATATCATTAAAATATGTGTATTGTAAATAATATAATGATATATTCTTAAAATAATTGTTTAAGAAATAAAATAATACAAATGCAAACGGAGCAACAACAAAAAAAACCTTGGTGTCCCCTTCAAAAATTGATCTTGAGAATTGTTATGTTGATTGTCCCCCCCAACATTTTGATGAAATTTTCGCCCCTGACCACAGCACTTTCTATACAAGAGCACAGCACAGTGTGGACTCAAAAAGTATTTTAGCCGATTTTTACAAAATTCCATCAAATTGAATTGAGTAATCTTTAAAAAAAGGAGATGAATTAAACTTGAATATCTCTAATATATGTATATATATATATATATATATATATATATATATATATATATATATATATAAAATAGGCTTTTTTATTTTTATTTGGAGTGTGGATGGACTTCCTCTGGGCTAATAAATGCTAGGATTTTATCATTATTATATCACAAATAATAAAAATTTGGTAATACTTTAAAATAAGGTTTAATTTGTTAACATTAGTAATCATGAACAAACAATTAACAATATATTTTTGACAGCATTTATTAATCTTTGTTAATGTTAGTAAATAAAAATACAATTCTGAATTTGTTATTGTTAGTTCATAGTGCATTAACTAATGTTAAGAAATGCAACCTTTGATTTCAAAAAAATATTAGTAGTTGTTAAAATTAACATTAATTACGATAAATGCTTTATAGTATTGTTCATTTTTAGTTCATTTTAACTAATGTTAACAAATTGAACCTTATTGTTTAAGTATTATTGTATAGTGTTACCATTAAATGTACTAATGTAATGTTTTTAATCGATATTATTAAAGCAGTGTCAAGCAGTACACTTTACTGTCAAACACCTATAAAATCAATTAATCTGATTTACATTGATGATATAAATGAATAAATAAATAAATAAATATTTAATTGTGTTGAGTGAAAACTGCGGGCTATATAATGAAGTTATTATCTGGCATAAATATAGGCCTACATCTGATTATTATCTGATATACATCTTCATAAATTATCACTTTGTAATAAATTTGTCCAATAGTCTAAACTTGAACAAATTCATGCCAAATACTGAATGTGAAAGGATAAAAATAAATTTAGCTGAATACATATAAAGATTATTTATTATAAAGAAATAGGCTATTTGAGGATGAATTGAGGATTATCTAATGGCATCGAATTGTAAATGGATCGATTCAAAGTCTCTCACGCAGCGACTACACTTACCTTATATAATTCTTTTGCGCGTGCTGTTGATAATTTTCGGGATGAGTGTGCCAAAACAGCATGTTTTCCAGTTCGGACCAGTTCGTATCCACAAAATAAGAGTTGTTGGCCGGTCAGGGCACCGTGAGGGCCACAAAAGCTTTTCTGAACACCTTGTTTCCGCTGTCTTTTATCCACCGCGCGACGCCCTCTGCTGTCCCGCGAGTGTCAGTCACTCCGTCATCAGAACCGACGCTCAAACTCAAAACGCACTTCAGACTCTGACACCCTGTAAAACGGTTACTTCTGTTAACCGTGTTGTTTTGACAGCAATTCTGCGACATCAAAGGTCAGGACTGCGCGACTGATAAGTAATTTTTAGCATGCAGAACTTTGACTTTGACTTTAAAAAATAGATTATGCAATGTCTGTATGTGATGTTTTGTATTTGTACACCACGAGACACTTACGGGGTTAAAAGGCACATTTGATTTGATTTTCTCTCAAAACACTGAACAGCAACAGAAACTATCACCTGTTTGTCACTACGGACAGCAACATATTCCGGATCCATGAGATCATCGCGTGCCATGTCTAAAGTTTGATTTTGAGCTAATTTGATCTAATATTATTATTTTTAAAATGTTACAAATGTATCCATTTTATATCCATTAAGTGAAAAGATCGTTATTGGGGTGAATATATGTGTTCTGAAGAATGTTCAAAGTGGGCTCACACTCATTCAATAGAAATGAAGATTAGGCTAATTTGTTGATAAAATACTTGAGATGTTTTAAATGCCAAACATGATTGGTGAAAAAAAAAAAGAAACATTATCTTAAAATAAAAACAAACTAAAACTCAATAAAGCATCTTGCTGTCTAAGAAATATTTGCCTAAACTGACTAATCTTGCCCCATATTGCCCCATTCTACTATATTTACATACCCAAATTGTGTGGAAAAAGGCAGCCTCTCCACTTTAAAAAAAAAAAAAAAAAAAAGAAGGAATTTTAACCAAACCAATCATTAATATTTTTTTTCCACACATTGTTGCTCATCAACATTATATATATATATATACTTTTATTCACCAAAGTGGCATTCAACTGTTCACAATGTATAGTCAGGACATTAAAAAAGTGAAAAAAATGTTCAGAAACTTCTTAAACTACTTCAAAGAGTCCTCATCAAAAAATCCTCCATATGCAGCAATGACAGCTTTGCAGATCCTTGACATTCTATATGCCAGTTTGTCCAGATACTCAGGTGACATTTCACCCCACACTTCCTGTAGCACTTGACATAGATGTGGATGTCTTGTCGGGCACTTCTCACACACCTTACAGTCTAGCTGATCCCACAAAAGCTCAATGGGGTTAAGATCCATAACACTCTTTTCCAATTATCTGTTGTCCAATAGCTGTGTTGGACAACAGATGTGGCTCAGTTGGTAGAGCGGGTCGGCCACTAATCGCAGGGTTCACAACTCCACATACCAAAGTGTCCTTGGGCAAGACACTAAACCCCAAGTTGCTCCCAATGGCAGGCTAGCCCCTTGCATAGCAGCTCTGCTGCCATTGGTGTATGAATGGGTGTGTGAATGGGTGAATGAGACGTAGTGTAAAGCGCTTTGAATACCGTTAAGGCAAGAGTTGGTTGATAGAATGCTTTAACCAGTACTTTGAAATACTTTCAAGACGCTTAAATATAAGAGTTGCGATTTAACCTTGAGTTCATATATTTTTGGTCACTACATAATTCCCATACGTCCATTTGTGTAATTTCAGAATGTATTTCTGAACGTTTGACTGATAGTATATACCCTACTATGTATTTACATCTGTATTGACAGAAAGCCTTGTTGTCTCTGTCACCCGGACATACAAAAGCCCCAATTTGTTAATACTGACAGCACGGGACTGATTACACGTCATCACACATTTATAAATGTATTTGTGCATGAATTGTGATGCATACCAGAATTGCTTGATAGCACATTAAACAGCCACACACACAAAAAAGACACTAAACTCAAATGAATTTCATCAGGGATGAAAATAATAATAAATTCATGTTCCTGATTATTTTATTTCTAGGGATAAGTTGATGTAAATCTATCACAAGCCTTTGAAAAAAAAAAAAAAACATCTGTACATTAGGACAGTGAAGGAAATTGCATAAATGTATAAATACAAGTGTATCAGTGTCCAAAGACAAAACTTAAAATCTAACATGCTTAGTGAACAATACCATTTGAGGTCAACATTTTAGGAAACACCAAGAGCTGCTTTTAAATTAATACTTGGACCGTTGAACCTCACGGTTGGGTTTTTCCTTGAGTGTAGCCTCAGTTTAAACCAAAATCATGGTCCATTGGTTTGAATCGGTTACAAATTATTAGAAAGAAATGCTGCATCAAACAAGGCTTTGCACACTTTGCATACCAACAAAAGCCACATGCCCCAGTATATAATACTACATGAGAGTAGGTGCTTTCATTGTCTGTCCTTAATGTCAAATATGGTCTGGTTCACAGTCTGATGACAAATAGGCAATTTGGTCAGCTCTTATTTCAGTTTTGCAATTCCTTACTTCCCCCGATGGGCAAAATATTCATAATATCAACGATAATACTGTATTTACAGACCAACCAGTCTGCTGAGGTGGCATGTTTTCTCAAAGAGTCAAACCTAGGTCAGCACAGGATGGTTACGTCGTCGAAACATGCAGGCTATTGGTTAACGTGCAAAAGAGTGCAACAGCATTTTTACCTTTTATTTCTTTCCATGGGGGAGTGAGAAGCACTGATTGAAAGGTATGTACAAAACACTAATATCCCAGCATTTGATATCAGATGGAAAATTCTGCAGATGAAAAAGGAACCTCTTGGACGGATCACCTCAAAGACATGTGTTGAACTCGCAGCGTCATCCTTTAACACTGTAGTGAGAATGACTGTGGATATTTATATCCTAACAGTCTTGAGTTTTGAAAACAGAAAAAAATGTAAGTAAGGCAGAGCAGTTTTGAATTTTCCATCACAATCTTCTTGCTCCTAGAACATAATGGTAAATGTGTTTCTTTCATTGTTTGAGGATGATCCTGGTCATGTTTTAAACTCAAGTGACAAGCATGTGAGAACTTTTTAAAATGACCTTGTATTTAGTGGCTATTTATAATTTACTCACAAAACCTTTTTCAATAGACCAAGAAAGAATACTCAACATTCAGAGGTTTGTCCTTGTGTTTCGTAGTGAGGCCATTTTGTGCCAAATTTTTAACACGTCATCAATCCTGCGAATAAAATCTATGCAAAGGCATTTTTAAAGACTTTAAAAAAAAATGTCCTACATTTTCAACATTGTGGGATGTGATATTGTGGTCCCATGTCAGCTTGCTCATCCAAGAAATAAAAATGGATACAAGAACGTTATTCTTTTAATTCTAATTTTTTTTGGATGTCATTGTAGCCAAACCTACAAATTAAATTTTTCTCTTTACTTTTATCACTCGGCCAGCCAAATGATCCACTAGCGTTAACTAAGATTCAAATGATGCATTAGCTAACCCAACCATGCCCATTTAAAATGGATCCAAACAAGTCACTTAAACATGTAGCACCACTTGCTTACATCAATAAGTTATAACAATTAAATGTAGTTTACAAATCACCTCTTCAAAAGTTGAAGAAAGCCTTTTTGCTTTTTGCTAAGGAAGCAATGCCAATCATGGAAGATACTGTATGTTCCCTAACAAAACTCTGGCATGCATTTTTTCTCTCCATCCCAACCCCTTTACATTCAATGTTCCACCGATGGAAAAACGTATTGGAGATTAACAAAGAGGTTTCCTGGAGTTCAATGAAAAGAAAGTTTGATTGTGGTGAGCAACACGTCTCTCCTGGAAAAATCCAGAAAATTTGTGATGAAGCAATAAAAAGGATGTTTGTAGGAGGCACAACTATGTTCCCAAACGCAGGTATAGGCCACGGATTAGAGTCTATCCGGCTAGCTGTGAGAGGACACGTCTGAAGAACTGCTGCTGTTGCTGTTGGTTGTCTGGGCTCTTTTAATGTACAGGTTCAGCAACTTAATCTGTGGAATGAAAAGCCAGAAAGAGAATTTCAAAATAGCTCATTTTAATACTGATGAACACAGACTGACTGCTCTCTCAGAGAAAAGCAAGCTGTTTGCACTTTCTAGTTGTGTTATTTAAGAAGGTATTGCTTAATGTTTACTTCTGCAATGTCTAATCATATGTTAAAGGCAATGTAGATAAAAAGATTGAGAATATAGAAAAAAAAGTGAAAATTATTTCATGTAGTAAGCTGTAATAGGGAAAAATTACCCCAAAATGAAAATTCATTTCTGTCATCATTTACTCACTCTCATGTCATGAGAAGCTATATTTTGCCTCAAGAAAATGAAGCCCTATTTTCAGGACTTTAAAATATTTTTTGCATTGTAACGTTATCTTCATGAAAATTATGCACATTTCCTCCCTTAATTCTTATAACCGCAATGCAAAAAATGTAATAAAAAATCCTCACAGTGCACTGTACAGTGGTATTACAGTACTAAGAATCTAATGTGAATCACCGTTGAGAAAAATGTGAATTACAAACAAACTCTAAATGCCAAGACGTATTACAGTAATACAAATTTTTGCAGGGAAATGTGCTTATCAGGGGAAAAAGAAAATCACAATGCAAAACATCTTAATTTTTTCTATAGCAATTTTTTCCGTCTTCTGATTTTGGGGAGACATGTGACCTGTGTGTGTTTTAGAGAGTTGACCCTTTTAGTTTAGTTAGAATAATTTATTTTGTCAATGACAGACAGAGAGAGAGAGAGAGAGAGAGAGAGAGAGCAGTGAATGTGGCTCAATTTAAACACTTGCACCAGTTAAAACCAGGAGGAAACAAATAAATAGAGGATACTGTGATAAAGAGATTGAACAGGGGTGAAACAGTACAGAGAATTTTGAGATGGTGTGCACGTGATCATACCTTGCTTCCTGTGAGCTGCGCCAAATAGGGCTTCAGCTCATCACCGATCACAGAGTAGATGGCCACTAGGCAGAACACACTGGCCTTGCGAACACTACTCTCTGTGTTGTCATAGCCCTGCAGACAGACAGACAGACACAGACAGATGCACACACTATCAGGAAGAGTGCAAGAGTGAAAGTTGTGTGAGGTGGGGGCGAAGAACTCTTTCTGGTACAAATGAGACACAATGTTCTGAATGCAAAATTTGCTGACTGATGCAATGGATTATATCCATTTATATCTGCTAGGGCGATCAAAGATCAAATTACTGAAAGAGCCAAAGAATCACTAATATTTAAAGGGATAGTTCACCCAAATATTTACATTTACATTACATTACATTTATGCATTTGGCAGACGCTTTTATCCAAAGCGACTTACAGTGCACTTATTACAGGGACAATCCCCTAGAGCAACCTGGAGTTAAGGGCCTTGCTCAAGGGCCCAACAGTGGCATCTTGGTGGTGCTGGGGCTTGAACCCCTGACCTTCTGGTCAGTAACCCTGAGCCTCAACCACTGAGCCACCACTGCCCCGATATATTTATCATCATTTACTCACCCTCATGCCATCCCAGATGTGTATGAATTTCTTTCTTCTGCTGACAACAAATTAAGATTTTTTAGAAGAATATTTCAGCTCTGCAGGTCCATACAATGCAAGTGAATGGGTTCCACATATTTGAAGCTCCAAAAGCACATAAAGGCAGCATAAAAGTAATCCATATGTCTCCTGTGGTTAAACGTGTTCATCAGGGATGAAAATAATAATAAATTCATGTTCCTGATTATTTTATTTCTAGGGATAAGTTGATGTAAATCTATCACAAGCCTGTGCTTTTGGAGCTTATGTGCTTTTGGAGCTTCAAAACTTTGGTACCATTCACTTGCATTGTGAGGAAATAGAGAGCTGGAATATTCTTCTAAAAATCTATGTTTGTGTACAGCAGAAGTCATGCACAGCTTGGATGTCATGAGTGTGAGTAAATGATTAGAGAATTTTCATTTTTGGGTGAACTATCCCTTTATATTGTATGGAATCTGGAATATTATTTTTATATTTTAAAAGCAGGCCTGATATTAGAAGATGTAAATTTATGTTTGGACCTTTACAAGGTTCTTATATCATGCTGCCAACAGCTTGAAGGACTTACTTGTAAGAGGCCAGGGATGATGTCTGGCAGCAACTGATGCAGAGACTCCTTGGCAATGCGTTCAACCACTTTAGTCTGCATCTTAATAGCAGCCAGGTTGATGGGGTAGTCTGCAGTCTGTATGATAGGACACAGCACCTTGATGCATTGCTCTGGGTAAATGGAGCAGGCCAGCGTAGCAGCAGCCTCTTCAGCTGCCCTTACCACCTGCACATAGAATGTCAGGATGGCACTTGAGGGCATTTGTGAAGTTTAACAATTTCAGCATATTCCTGTCCTACATACAATTTACGAATGTTAATCTCAAGGAATGATATGCCTCTGGGATCGATTCAATTTCGATTTCACTTGATTCCATGAATGATTCTTTTAGTAATTTTGAATGACAATTTTTGAAAAACAAATTAGTGTAACATTCACTCAGCAGTCAGTAGTTAAATTATTAGATAATTTCACATTGCTGACAACAGAACAGTAATAATTAAGTCTGTCTGTTACGTTCCCGTGTTGTCTGCCCCGTGTTTTCTGTTTCACATGTCACTTACCCCGTTCCATGTCATGTTTTTCTTGTTGTACGCTCCGTGTTTCACTTGTCTTTGTCTAAAGAACTACAATTCCCACAATTCCCGGCCTCCCTCACTGCCTGCACTCATCATTGTTCTCACCTGTGTCTCGTTTAGTCTTCATTGTGTCTGTGTATTTAAACCCTGTTGTTTTCCTTTTCCTTTGTCGTTCGTTGTATCATTTCATGTCGTGCCTATGCCCATGTTTCCAGCCCTTCGTGGAGTTTCTACCAGCTGTGTGTTCTTTTGTGTTAGAGTTAGTTTTTCCCATCGTGGACTTTTCTTTGTGTTTGCTTACTTGTTATTTTGTAAATAAAACCGCATGTGGATCCAAACCACCCGTCTGCCTTCTCCTGCTTCCCATATTCCTAACACTGTCAATCATTTTAAGCATTTAATTACGATTACCTCGATTACCTGAGTAGCTAACACGTTAACGCACTCAGTTCCAAGAAAACTAAAAAAAATAGGCCTATGTTTAAGTATAAGGATCATTGATTTCGGTGCATACAACACATAACATGCAGATTTAAGCACTGACTCCCTTTACTCTTCTCACTTGCGCATTTCTGTTTTCTTAAATTGCATAAAAACACAATGTTTTCTACACAAGATGTAATAAGAACAGTTTATTGATTCTTAACTCTAAAATTGGATGGAAAAAGGTTCCATTTGAGTCAGGCCATAGTAATACAGATTGCTTTGTTTAGCACATCACTCTTTAATCTGCAAGTCCAGGCAACAAGTGCATTTGGGACGTGATTAAGTGATTAAATGAATTGGCAGAGGACGACAAATGGTATCTCTCATTATAATCACAGACCTTCTTTAGAGCCCCTGTGCTTCATTCATTTATTTATCTAGGTGTTGGGTTTGTTGGGTTGGGTCATCTTGCTGTAGATTTAACCAAGGTGCTCTGTTTCCACAGGTGCAGGTGTTGGATTTACAAAGGGATCAAAGAGACCAATCAGCTTGTTTCGCTCTTACTAAGACCACAGTCCAAAGAAAAGTCACCTGGCCAGCTTGATACCAGAGCAACAATAGCCTAGTTTCCATCCACTTTTTGCACTATTTTGCTAATCGAAAAAGATAAAAAAATGTGTAAAAATTTTTTGTCAAATTTGGTGTCTTCTGCCTGTTCCCATTCAAATGGCCTTTTATTGATAAAAATTGTGTGCGTGATGTCATGCCTAAAAAATGCGTTTCCATACAGAAATGTGTGTATATCGCTAATTCGCCTCCCAGATATCCCTAATTTGTTTTGGTAAAATGGGGAGAGTATTGAGAAAATTTATTGAAATTTATCAGCTTACTGTCATTTTAATTTCACAAACAAATGCAATCAGTACATGAGGAATTGCAATCAAAAGGGAGCAGTCACCCTTCTGATAGGACTGTAATATTGGTCCTGATGTTGTGCCTATCGCAAGTTGCCACCAGTTTCCGACCCGAAAGTGAATCGTCATGGCCCTGTTCAAGCTGGCAACTTGCACCAATAGTGGGGTAAACTTTCGGTCTTAGTATAAGGATCATCCATCGATGTGTATATGATTGTGCACAGCTATTAAAGAAATGTTGATGCTGTGTAATATCAGGGATTAACCTACATATGACACATTCCTGATATTCAGATGAATATATCTAATTTAATGTCATAATGCAATTTACATTTTCTGAAGAAGCTCAGCAAATGTAATCCAAGGTAAAGAGAGTTAGATTTAAAATATTTAAACATTTTCAAATGTTCAAATGCTAATTTTCTGAAAGTGAACTCAGCAATTGACAAATAGTTACGACAGTTTATAGACTTAAGAACTATCTACAGAACAGGGTACGGCTAATTTAAGTTTGTGTAAAGAAAAGGCATATATAGGTCTAAAAATATATATTTTTTCGGTTGGTAATTTCTTTTTATTTAATGCTTTTTTCATTTGGTAATTTATTGAATTTATTCAAGGAATTTTGCTGGCATTTTTTCAAAAGTAAGCTAAACAATAATTTAATAGAATTGGGCTGATAGTGTTCCAAAAAAGCATACTGATGCTTTTCTCCTAGTATTGTGTGTATTTATTTTTTATTTAAAACATCTTTGTGCACAGAAATTATATGTTTTTTGTATTGTGGGCTACTTCCGTGACTGCCGTCAATTATTTTGAATGGTGTAGAAAAGAACTTTAATAAATAAACGGATGCCACTAATGACTAATTTCAAATGATCTTTAAAATTAATGGCATTTTGGTACAATACCACATGGCAGGGACTCTTAGGAAATCTTATGTAGCTAGTGTCGTATGTATGATGTAATTATGTATTTGCATGACAGAATTCTGAGAGAGGGCTTATCCTAACCTCCTTATGAGAGTCTTTGTGGGCTTCTAATGTTTTCATAATGGTGAGTTCTGCATAGTTCTTGAAGCGTGCTGGTTGGTTCCTCAGTATCTCCTTCAGAACCCGTAAGGCTAGTGCTCGGATGGTGTGCTGAATGAGAGATATTGCATACTTGCGTTACTACCCAGTACAAATACACACAGACAAGAGAAAAAGCTTCTGCACATAATACTGGGACATGCATGGTACAGCACAGTGTGACTTAGACAAAGTCACTAAATTTAGCCTATAATTCTTGATATATGAAAGACTTTAGTATTACAGATAATGTGTCAATTTAAAATGGGAATTATGTGACGCATTTGGACAGTATTAACTCACATCTTTGTCTCCGAGTGTCTCCAATAGCAGCAATAGGATGGTTTTGAAGTGTTCGTCCCACACAGCCAAGCTGTCCTCACGTGCTATCTTCAGCAGCTCGATCAGAGCCCCCTTCCTTTCCTCCACTCGCTCGTTGTGATTGGACAGCTCTTTTAGTAGATCTGCCACCAGGTCTGAGAGATCCAGAGCGACTCAAGTCAGAGGAAAGGCCAGATGGCATAAACAAGCTATCATCCTGCTTTAATTATACAGGACCTCAGAAGTTTAAAAAATATTTCATATTGTCTTTGTTGGCCAGTACATCATATCAGATACATTTGGAGGTACAGTAATGTCATTGAGACAGCAAGTAAGTGTTCCATCATTAGTTTTAGGCCACATCCACACTAATCTGTTTCGTGTGAAAACTCAGTTTTAGTTTCCTTACGTCATTGTTTTCTAAAGTATGTGAGAATGTAGAGAATGTTTTTGGTGGCTCTAGTGTGGATGTGAAGCCTAAATATAGTGAAATAAATACATTTTCAAGTGAAAACATATTAGTATAAACGTGGCCTTAGTTAGTCGTTAGGTGCATTTGCTTGTAGCGTTCTCTTAGACTCAGGTTATTCATTATTTTATTTTTTTTAAGGGCTGGGCAATATAGCAATACAACAACAAAAAAACAACAATATTTGACCTAGCCTTTTTTGACTATATCTAATATATCTTTCCATATATATGCTCGGTCATGGCTTAAAAGGGTCAACAGCGACTTTTAACTGCATAAATATTTTTGCTGAAATATTTTAACACATGCAAAATGGGTAGCTCAGCGAGTAAGAATGTATTTCACAATGTTGCTTAATTTGACATCCTTGACAAAAACCATTGCAAATTGTGAATATTCCCTAATATCACCCAGCCCTACTTGTTGCACAGCTTTTATATGTTACGCCAATGCAGTTGCAAACAATACAGCTCTGTTAGTTTTAAAGCAAAGCAGAAGTAAGCTGTAAGAACCATCACCAGGTTTGGGTTGGTACACTTGAATGTACAGTCAACATTCAAAAACTCCTATTGTATGACATTATTGCCTTGAATTAGGGAAGGTAGCATGTAGCAATGTTATCACATGGCCATGTTAGCAAAGCAGCTGTGCATTTAAGATAGGTTGACATCACACGGGAGACACTGAGATGAATGGCACTGAAGATGAGGTGGTGGTGGGGTGAACTGTGCAGGTCTTTACCAGGATTAAAACCCTTGGGCAGCACCATCTTGTTCTCACCACAGTCTTGACGACGGCCTGTAAAGGGGTTGGGACAAGAGAGGGGGGACAGCAGGGGATGTGATGACACAGATACTACACAATGCTACACCTGTGTCCCTAATACTTATCGTTATGGGGTTAATGACTTGTTTATGTTTTGTTTTTGTCTCCGAGCATCAATTTGTTGACACAGTCGCACACCTTTAAAGGTGAAGTTTGAGTTTACTACAAATATACCAAAAAGGTCAAAGTCTGTGCCATATACCGATTTTATATTTACTATAATTTAATATTTATATTATGATAATAGTTACATATTTTCAGTGAACATGTCTGATGCATCCACTGAAAGATATCTGACTAGTAAATTACATATAAAATGTTAATAAAATGTAATCTATGCCTTTTTTAATATGATTATTTTTGTTTGTTTATTAAACTTGGGCTACATTGTATGTTTTGCTTTCGTCAGATTTAAGTGATATTTTTTAACCTGTTCACTAGTTTTCACAATTGAATAAAAAAAAACAATAATAAAAAAAAAAAAAAAAAATAAATAAATAAAAATCACACAAAATGGGAGCAGTATGGAGTACTGATGATGAACACAGTGAAAGTGGATGTATGGACTTTGAGAAGAGCATTGACTCACAGTCACGAAACTGCTCCACGTCATCATCAAAGACGGCCTCTTTCAGTGCGCTTTTGTCATAGGCCGTGATCGTGTCTCCGTAGCCATAGGGGGCGAACTCACGTGACCGTGGCCCAGCAAAACATCGCGGGGACGGTGTGTTGAGCAAAGACGTCTTGTTATCCAAAGCAGTTCGACCCCCTTCCACTACATCCATTCCCAGTCTAGCATCAGACCCAGGAGATGCCCCTTCCTTTCCAGCCTGAGAGAGGACAATAGAAAGAGTGTTTATTTACATCCCGATACAAATAGAGCCATTCAATCATGACATAAATTTTTCGGCCAACCCAGGCGGCTTATTTCTTTCAATTCTTTTAAACATTGGCTAAAATGAATGTTTGAAAGTAGCATCAACACTACGGCCCACTTTCTGTATGCAGAACAAGCACAGTATTTGAGCTTACGTGCTTGACGAATGTTATGTAACAAACTTGTTAGCAACATTTTTTAAAGCACACAATGTATTCAAACTTCACTTTTAAGTATGACTGTGTGTAATTTATGTTGTAAAACAAAATATGAAGGTTTCTTCCATTAGTAAACCACAAACCTTATGCTACTAATAAATAAAAAACAGCTATTCTAAAAAAACATTCCATGGCTCAAAATGCTAATTAACTTTAAGGTCTATCATAAAAAAGATAATTAATGATTAATTAATTATCAGATAATTATGATGATTAATCTCTGTTTAAAATTGCAATATATATGGGTCACAAAATTCCCCATCTGTGTCCTTGTTCCTGTTTCCCACTGTTAAAGCAAAGACTTACAGCATCATCCTTCTTGCCATCGTGTCTGATTGGCTCATTCAGGTCCTCTTGGCTGCGGTAACTGAAGCTCTGGATGGCCTCTGTGACACCACGCAGTGAGCTAAAGATCTCATCAGAGTTCATGTTTTCCGTGTCATACTCCAGCATACTGAGAAGAGAAAGAGAGAGATTAAACACTGAAGTTGAGTCGACTGCAACACTTATGGTACACCAAAAGCAAAACATACAAACCCAAAAATGAGCTCTGTAATTAAAGTCCTGTTTCTAATGCATCTGACATACCCACAGCTCTAACATTTACAACAAATGAATAGTGTATTGCTAATTCCCAAAAATTGCCAATGCATCTATTTCCAAAATTTCTGAGCTACACACTTTTCTTAAAGTTTGCCTTAATATAATTTAGGTCAATTAAAAAAAGTTTTTGAGGGTTAAAGGAATAGTTAAAACTAATAAAAAATTCGGTCATCATTTTTGTTCACAATAAAAATAATAAAAATAAATAAAATCAAACTAAAGGAGAAATGTGGTTAAAGGGATAGTTCCCCCAAAATTCTCATCATTTAGCTCTGCAGGTCCATACAATGCAAGTCAACATGGTCCAAAATTTTGAAGCTCAAAAAAGCACAAAGGCAGCATAAAAGGAATCCATACGACTCCAGTGGTTAAATCCATGTCTTCTGAAGCGATATGATAGGGTGAAAAACAGATCAATATTGAATTCCTTTTTACTATAAATTCTCCTCCCTGCCCAGTAGGTGACGATATGTAAAAAGAATGAGAATCACCAAAAACAAAAGAAGAACTCCTCTTAGGAGAGGCGAGCGCTTAAGAGGGCTGTTTGAAAGTGGAGATTTATAAGAATCAGAGAGAATCAGAATGAGCTTTATTGCCAAGTAAGCTTACAGATACAATACATTTGTCTTGTTGACTTTTGAAGATATGAATTTAAACACTGGAGTCTGTATGGGTTACTTTCTGCTGCCTTGATGTGCTTTTTGAGCTTCAAAGTTTTGGACCCTGTTGACTTGCATTGTATGGACCAACAGAGCAAAAATATTCCTTGTTTGTGTTCAAACAAAGATTATTCAGAAGAAAGAATGTCATAAACATCTGGAATTTCTTGAGGGTGAGTAAATGAGAGAATTTTCATTTTTTTATTCCTTTCAATGTTCCTCTTTTTGATACCATGAAAAGGAAGAATTTTGCAGCAAATAACAATTTCAATTCAGGTCTGTTTCTCATACAAAGCTATTGTATAGCTTCAGAAGACTTGGTATATAGTGCACGAATCATATGGACAACTTGCATAGACTTCTTTTGTCATATTTGGAGCTCCACAGTGTTTGTTTAATTTTATGCAAAAGCATAACTCTGTGTTCCATGAAAGAAAAAGAAATTCAAACAGGTTTGGAATGACATGACTGTGATTTAATAATGACCATTTTTATTTTTGAGTGAACTACTCCTTTAAATTTGAGTGTAAGCTCAGAAACTGCAGCATGCACCTACGGTGTAAATAAATGGCTGCTGAAAACATGGTCAATCAGCCCATTCTTGGAAATAAGTTATGTTACATGCATGAAATGCAGTATTCATCTACATAGTACCATTCCTTCATTTAAATTTTTTATCAACCACCATAAAGTTTAGAAGCATGGGAAGTTTTGCAATTTGGAATGACATGATCTGATACAAGCCCCAAGCATACATCCCTGAGAGTAGGTGGGAATCTAAGCACCCATCCCACCCCTCCTCGCCGTGATAGGCTAGCAGCTGTTACCTTGGTGACAGTGTACAGTGGAAGGCCCTGAGGGAGGGCCCAGCAGGAATAGAGGAGTGAGACGGAGGAGGAGGAGGAGGGGGGTGCTTTAAGAGCCCATCGATACTCCAACCCCATAACCGACTGTGCCCACAGAATGGCCAGAGAGGGAGAGAACAGTGCAGAAGAGGAAGACAGAAAAGAAAGAACAGTCCAGTCCGAGTGTTGTGGTTAGCAGCATGTGTTAATAAGTTATGGACCAGAAAACCCTAAAGCGTTATCCGTGCTCATGGTGGTGTTTTGAAGACCTTCCTTAAAGAGATAGTTCACCTAAAAATGAAAATTCTCTCATCATTTACTCACCCTCATATCATTCCATATATATATATATATATATATATATATATATATATATATATATATATATATATATATATGACTTACTTTCTTCTGCTGAACACAAATAAAAAAAAATTCTCCCCAATTTGGAATGCCCAATACCCAATGCAATCTAAGTCCTCGTGGTGCGTAGTGACGCCTCAATCTGGGAGGTGGAGGATGGATCTCAGTTAGATAGCACGTGAGGAGGCCTCATGCCAACCACGGCGGCATCCCCGCACAACTCACCACACGCCCCACCGAGAGCGAACCACATTATAGTGACCATGAGGAGGTAACCCCATGTGACTCTATATTCTCTAGCAACCGGGCCAATTTCGTTGCTTAGGAGACAGAGATGGAGTCACTCAGCACGCCCTGGGATTCGAACTCCATGGGTGGTAGTCAGCGTCTTTACTCGCTGAGCTACCCAGGCCCCCACAAACAAAGATTTTTAGAAAAAATATCTCAGCTCTATTGGTCCATTCAAACCAAGTGAATGGTGGCCAGAACTTTAAAGCTCCAAAAAGGACATAAAGGCAGCATAAAATAATCCATTTGACTCAAGTGGTTTAATGCATGTCTTCTGAAGTGAAATGATAGGTGTGGGTGAGAAAAAGATCAATATTTAATATTCTTTACAAAAAGAATTCTCCTCTCTGCCCAGTAGGTGACAATATGCACAAAGAATAGAAAAAAAAGAAAAAAATGTGAAAATGAAAGTGGAGATTTAAGCCTGAAGTATACTTCCGATTTTGACTCGAATGCTCAACGTCTGCATAGTCAAATGTGAGTCTATCAATGTATACTCCATCTGACACAGACGTTTGTCATAAAATATTGATCGGTTTTATTCTCACACCTGGAATATTGCTTATGAAGACATGGATTTAACCACTGGAGTGGTAGGGATTAATGTTGTGCTTTTTGGACCTTCAAAGTTCTGGCCACCATTCACTTATATTGTAAGGACCTACAGACCTGAGATACTCTACTGAAAATCTTTGTGTACTCAAGAAAGACATACACATCTGGGATGGAATGAGGGTGTGTAAATATTAAGAGAATTTTCATTGTTACATGAAATATCCCTTTAAAGACTTTAAAACATAAAAAAATGCCACATCTAGGTGATATGTCTCCCACCACAGATTACGACCAATTCCTATGCAAGGGGGTGGGCAGTATGGTAGAAATGTGTAAAGCGATAAAGATTTTGCTATACTATATAAGCTATATTAGTTTCACAGTTTTTTCTTCTTTTTAAAAAAAAAAAATCATGTGTGCTATTTTTGCACTTATGTCAGACTTATACATTTGTTATGAATAATATCTTTTGGCTTGCGACCAAATTCCAAATAAAAAGAGAAAATAATCAAATGAGATGGGAGTATCTTTCATTTATAAAGTATTTAACTAAGAGTAGGCATTGCCACATGATTCAAATAATATATATATTTTTTGTAATTTCCAACAAAAAAAACTGACATAAATACTGTAAACATATTTAAATATATACAATTAAAATTACTATATCAAATATACTCGTACAGTGATATACAATTTGTTCAATCAGCCCAAGCCTACCAATGCAGAAATTAATTTGAAGGGTTTCAGGTTTATTAGGGAAAAAATTTATTCTGAAGAAAACAATATAGCAAGAACTACTTTGAAGTCGAGTAAATGTTAAAAAAGCAACAATGTCAGTGTGTTCATACAGGCCCAGTCTCCATGCCCAGATTGAGATCATGCATTAGTGAGGAAGGCATATGAAAGCAGAGAAGGGGATGTTTACCTGGGTGACAGCCCACCGTGGGAGCAGTTTATGGGAGAGGTGAGGGGGCTGGTCCTGCTGGTGGGATGCCGGGGTTGCGTGCGGCCCATTGTATTGCTCGGAGAACTCTGTAAAGGAGATAAAGATTAAATGGTTAAACTGTGCATACCTAAACAACAGACAACTGTACAAAAATATTAGTAGACATCCTAGTCTTTAAAGGTGAAGGGTGTTATTGTTTTTTTTTTTTTTTTTATGTTAAACACTAACGTTTTGTTTGTTTGTCCGATACTTGATGTACAGGTGAAACTCGAAAAATTAGAATATCGTGCAAAAGTTCATTAATTTCAGTAATTCAACTTAAAAGGTGAAACTAATATATTATATAGACTCATTACAAGCAAAGTAAGATATTTCAAGCCTTTATTTGATATAATTTTGATGATTATGGCTTACAGCTTATGAAAACCCCAAATTCAGAATCTCAGAAAATTAGAATATTACATGAAATCAATAAAAAAAAGGATTTTAAATACAGAAATGTCGGCCCTCTGAAAAGTATAATCATGCATATGTACTCAGTACTTGGTTTGGGCCCCTTTTGCATTAATTACTGCCTCAATGCGGCGTGGCATGGATGCTATCAGCCTGTGGCACTGCTGAGGTGTTATGGAAGACCAAGATGCTTCAATAGTGGCCTTCAGCTCTTCTGCATTGTTTGGTCTCATGTCTCTCATCTTTCTCTTGGCAATGCCCCATAGATTCTCTATGGGGTTCAGGTCAGGCGAGTTTGCTGGCCAATCAAGCACAGTAATACCATGGTCATTGAACCAGGTTTTGGTACTTTTGGCAGTGTGGGCAGGTGCCAAGTCCTGCTGGAAAATGAAGTCAGCATCTCCATAAAGCTTGTCTGCTGAAGGAAGCATGAAGTGCTCTAAAATGTCCCGGTAGACGGCTGCGTTGACTCTGGACTTAATAAAGCACAGTGGACCAACACCAGCCGATGACATGGCTCCCCAAACAACACAAACTGTGGAAACTTCACACTGGACTTCAAGCATCTTGGATTGTGTGCCTCTCCATTCTTCCTCCAGACTCTGGGACCTTGGTTTCCAAATGAGATGCAAAATTTGCTCTCATCAGAAAAGAGGACTTTGGACCACTGAGCAACAGACCAGTTCTTTTTTTCTTTAGCCCAGGTAAGACGTTTGACATTTGAAGCCCATGTCCAGGACCCGTCTGTGTGTGGTGGCTCTTGATGCAGTAACTCCAGCCTCAGTCCACTCCTTGTGAAGCTCCCCCACACATTTGAATGGCCTTTTCCTGACAATCCTCTCCAGGCTACGGTCATCCCTGCTGCTTGTGCACCTTTTTCTTCCACACTTTTCCCTTCCACTTAACTTTCTATTAATGTGCTTTGATACAGCACTTTGAGAACATCCAACTTCTTTTGCAATTACCTTTTGAGGCTTTCCCTCCTTGTGGAGGGTGTCAATGATGTTTTTTTGCACAACTGTCAGGTCAGTAGTCTTCCCCATGATTGTGAATTCAACTGAACCAGACTGAGAGACCATTTAAAGGCTCAGGAACCCTTTGCAGGTGTTTAGCTGATTAGAGTGTGACACTTTGAGCCTACTATACTGAACCTTTTCACAATATTCTAATTTTCTGAGATTTTGAATTTGGGGTTTTCATAAGCTGTAAGCCATAATCATCAAAATTATATCAAATAAAGTCTTGAAATATCTTACTTTGCTTTTAATGAGTCTATATAATATATTAGTTTCACTTTTTAAGTTGAATTACTGAAATTAATGAACTTTTGCACGATATTCAAATTTTTCGAGTTTCACCTGTATATTCATGCGTTATATCTTGGATCTTACCATGCTGCCAGTGTTGCTTGAGTTCTTTAGATGGTTGTGCAGGAGCTTGGTTGCTCCATCCTGGAATGTTTTGGGCAGAGCACCCAGCAGCATAGTGAACTCAGGAGTGTTTAGCTCAAAGAGTGAGATCAGCACCACCTGAGCAGCCTGCACAAAACAGCACATAACTCATGAGAGAGGAAGTCATACCACAAATACAGCAATGAAAAAGAGCAGATGTTAAACATGCCGAGAATAACTCTGGAAAGAACTCTTTTGTCGTAAAGATAAGAAACGATGACTGCTGGGCTCCTATGAACAGAAAATTTACACAGTTTATGCGGTGACAGAGAGCACCTTCCAAATTCATTAATTTCAATGATTAATAGTAAAAAAGGACTTAAATATTGATCGGTTGCTCACCCACACCTATCACATCGCTTAAGACATGGTGTCTTCTGCTTTACTTTTATGCTAGCTTTATGTGCTTTTGGAGCTTCAAAGTTCAGGTGACCATTCAGTTGCACTGTGAGGACCAACTGAGCTGAAATATTCTTCTAAAAATCTTTGTTTGTGTTCAGCAGAAGAAAGAGAGTCTTAAACACCCGAGATGGCATGAGAGTGAGTAAATGATGAAGAAAAATAATTTTGGGGGTGAACTATCCCTTCAAATAATTTAAGAAAGAATGGACACTGTGAAGAATTCATTAGTGCATCTACATAGAGAGCTCAGCTGCCCATAATTCAATTCTGCTTTATGTAAAACACATGCAAGAATGTTGCTTCACTCAATGTTATTCTGTGAAAAAATAAATAATATTTTAAGCAGAAGAGAGTTAACAGGAATTGAGATATGAAAAGGAAAACATTAACAAATGATTACAACAGACTCATCAATTCAAGTCATATTAACTGCAAAATAAATTATCTTCGCTGCTCTCCTTAGCCTTCTCGAGAAACTGTGAGAATTGCATGTTAACAGATTGTTTTCAGCAGTCACTTCGCAAGGCAATGAGGCGGATTAGAGTGAGGGGCACACGGTTATGTTCAGCGGTTACGTGCTGTTTGTTGGTTAGGCCGTATGCCACTACCTGCTTGCACCTCTCCTCCAGGTGACCCTCTCCTGGCAGTAGTGCTGTAGTGCTGGGCCTGCCTGAAAACTCCTCAACTGCCCAGTTATGAAGGGTCTGGGCCAACATGTCAGGGCAACAGGATTAAAAAAGGCAACAGATAATAAAAAAAAGGCTGGTAACCATTAGTTGCCATTAGACAGCTATTGAAATTTGGGTTTGCTGCATCTGTTAATTGTGAAAATGGATCCTGTAAATAAAAACTTTGCCACTGGCTGTAGAGAAAAAAAGTTAGGTTATTTTCACTACAATTTCACAACTACATCATTAAATTCTACTAATCATACGTTCACCCAAAAAAGAGAATTCTCTTATCTTTTACTCACCATCATGCATCAAAGATGTGTATGACTTTTTTTCTTCTGCTGAACCCAAACAAAGATTTTTAGAAGAATATCTCCACTCTGTTGATCCATACAATGCAAGTGAAAGGTGGCCAGAGCTTTGAATATGCAAAAAGCACATTAAGTCAGCATAAAAGTAATCCAGATGACTCCAGTGGTTAAATCCATGTCTTTCAGAGGCGATATGATAGGTGTGGGTGAGAAACAGATCAATATTTAAGTGCGTTTTTACTAAATCTCCACTTGACAATTAGCATTCTTCATGCATATCGCTACCTACTTGTCAGGGCTGGTCAAAGATGGAGATTTATTGTAAAAAGGACTTAAATATCTGTCTCTCACCCACACCTTTCATATCACTTCTGAAGACATGGATTTAACCACTGGAGTCTTATGGATTACTTTTATGTTTCCATTATGTGATTTTTAGATTCAAAGTTCTGGTCACCATTAATTTGCGTTGAATGGACCGACAGAGCTGAAATATTCTACTACAAATCTTTGTTTGGGTAATGAAGAAAGTAATAAACATCTGGGATGACATGAGGGTGAGTTATTAATGAGAGAACTTTCATTTTTGGGTGAACTATCCGTTTAATGCAACAACAAACAGCTTCAAAGGAAAATTGCCACCAAATAAACAGTCTGTCATTATTTGCTCATTAGGACTCATTAGAAGTGTGTACATTCTTTACAATTTCTCCTTTTGTGTTCTAAAAAAAACAAAAGTAAAAAACTAATTAGTAAATACTGGGTGAACTATTCCTTTAAACCATGTTGTATGTTTAGCCCGATCTCCATGGAGACTCACCTTTCTAACATCAGAGCTTTTGGGTTCAGTGGTCCATGTGATAATGCGGGACACAGCTAATCTGGTCTCACTTGAGTTCACAAAGTCTGCAGGGTCCATATGGCGTGCCAGGGACTCAATGTATTTTAGGATGGCCACCTTCACCTACATTGTAACATCAAGACAATCTATATTAACTTACTCAGCACTAAGCACATGGTGAATTTGCAACAGGGGTTTCGGAAGCAGTCAGCATACCTTAAGATTGGGGGTTTGAGTCTGATCAACAATAAATCTCATTAGGATGTTGAACTGCTGGTCAAAAGGGAAAGACTCTCTAAAAGAAAACAAGAGAAAAAAGGCATCAAGCTTCTAGAGACTAAAACCTACAAAATGCAATAGAGAAAAATCTTGACTTGAACTATCACTAGAGACTAACCGTGTGATGTCAAGAGCCTTTTGGACTTTAGCTTGGACTGAGCCCAAGAGGTCAGCGCCCATCTTCTTCAGTAGTTGAGTGAGCAGAAGAAAGAGCCAGTCCTGGAGATCTTCTCTGTGAACAGTGATGAAGTCCACCAGAGTCTCCAAGAACATGCTAAACACCTGGAAGCAGAACATCGAACCATCAGCCAACTCCTGCTATGAGTTGGCTAGAATAGGGGTTTTCAAAGTTTTAGATGCCATGGACCCACTTCTTAGAATATAAATGCATCTATTTTTTGTCATGTAAAAAGAGCCACTGAGTTGTGAGGCAAGTTCAATACTTAGGGTTGGGGGTTTGTTCAAATCCCTAAACCAAAGTATAAGCAATAGTACTTGTGATGCTTGTCTTAGTCAGGACAATAAATGGTTTGTGTGAAGAATTAACCCACTTATATAAGAATACAACATAATGATTCAGGTATTTAAAATCCACTTACTCTCTATAGTTAAAATCCACACCAAGGTACACCATGCAAACAACAGGAAAAAACACATTCCATTAGTACAAACTCATTCCATTCACTAGTTCTAAAAAGGTATACTTTTTTCTAGACAAACATTTTGGATTTAACAAAAGCCATAGTGAAATTGATTATTTATTTATAGCCATTTCAAACAAAACACATTGTCAAGTAATCCTTTATAAAATCTTATATTTGGAATGCTTCCATTAATGCAGCCATTGTTAAGTAGATTAAGTGTTCAAAACAGCAATGGGGAAAAGAAGGTCCTAATACAGGTTACCTTGCTGTGAGGATCTGCAAACATCCTGGTGAAGATCTCACACAGCCGTTTAAGCTCCACTCGGCTGAAACACACAAACATGAGTACAAACATGATTCCTTAAATATATGATTTAAGGAAGGTTCGCACCAAGAATGAAATGAACAAATCTGATCAAACCAAATCACAGGCAAAAGATCTTTTCACACCAAGAGCAAAGTGAAGTAGCACTCCAGTTATTCACAAATGTTAATGCAAGATACAATGTATCTAACAATACAGATTCATATGCTTTAATGCATAGTAAAAAAAAATAAACATTCTGCAAACTCACTTTTAGTGGCTATGAAAATAGAATTACACTACACGAACAAGAATACAATAAGTAAAAAATGTTATTTGCGTCTCAGAGCAGTGCACTTTCAATGCCCCCACCTGAGAATACGCTGGCTCTTCAGCAGGTTCTGCAAGCCCAGCAGGCCCTCCTTCCTCTCGGACCAGTTAGAGCTGGCGCAGTGGTTCAGCACCTCTGCCACGTCTTCCATCTGCCGCAGATAGTGAGGAATGCCTCCGTTTCGGGAGCTATAGGAACGTTCTGAGCAGGCGCTGGAGGCATCACTGTTGGCATCATCATCTGACTCGTACCTACGTCTCACGGGCTTGCGCTGAGGAAAACATGCAGCAAGTTAGAAGGTTCAACGGGAAGTTGGTGGCAAACGGAAGCTGTCAGCAAGGGGAGTTCAATGATCAATTCAGCATGCTTTACTCATTTAAAACATATATGCTGATATATGAAAGCCATGCAGCATTAAAAAAAAAAAAATGGTTTAGGTTCTACTATCACTCAAAGAATAGTTCACCCAAAATGTAAAATTCTGTCATTACATACTCACTCTCATATTATTCCAAACCCAAATGCTTATACCTTTTCAGTGGATCACAAAATTAGAATTTTCAAAGTCGTTATGCAGTAAGAAGTTTGTAAGATGGTATCTAGCTATCTGTGTTGGCTGTTGAAGAACCGGGAATACAATTTATTAATTTACAATTTTTTTTTTTTTAAGAATTTTTTGTGGGATGTAAAGCTCAAAAATGACAAATTAAGTCTGCTGAAGCCATACATTAGTTAGAACCAATGTGTGTGACTTATTTTCTTCTGCCTTTTTCTCCTTATGTGTACTAGTCTACCAGGTGCGCTCACTGTGCTAAGCTAATGTAAATGAAGACGTGCTCCCGTACACGGCAGGTTTGCATGGGTGAAGAGGAAGATTTCAGTGAATTAACACATAACGCAATATTTCAGTCTGTTCTTGACAATGCTAAAGAAAGGCTTCAGTAGACTTGAAATGTATTGCACAAGTGATTTGGACAACTTTGATGGTGCTTTTCTGTGCTTTTAGACCTTGACAGTCACAATCACAATCCTTGTGTTTTACAGATGAAAAATGTTGTACATGTTTGGAAAGAGGAGGGTGAGTAAATAATGACAAATTTAATTTTATGGTGAGCAGTTATACTTTATATTGTCATTGAATCTGCAAGCACTATAACCTTTGCATTTATTCTACTTCGGATGTATACAAGCCTACTTAAACCGTTTTATTTACTTATCACATACAGAAAATTACAAAACAATGTAGGCCTAATGACAAAAAAGTTCAGATTATATTCAGATTAATATATAAATATACTTTTTTCAAAGAGGAGTGTAGCTTTATACAATTCAGCTAAACAGTGAAAACTAATAGAATGCATAAATAAATTGTTTTGTGACAAAGCTGAAATTTTTTTTCCCGGTCATGTTTTTGATAATTTTTTATGGTGGTGGTTGTTGTTGTTTGGGGGTGGGGGAGAGGCGCAAACATTTTTCAAGTTTCAGAAGGGGACATGACCAAAGAAAATTGAGAACCACTGGCTTAGTGTGTGTAACAGACCTTACTCAAATTGAAGTTGTAATTCACTGAAAATCTTCACCTGCTTGTCCAGATTCAAAAGTGGCCCGTCAACGACCACGTTTAAATGTACTTACACTGATTACACTTAATAAGCCGACAGTGTGTGTGGCCATGTAAACCCATTAAACGGCTTACCTTTATCAGTGTAAGGTCATAAACATTTTAGGAAGAAACCAATCGACACTGGTAGATTTTTGCCCATTACACCGATTTTGCGTTGCATGTAAATGCTTAATGCTTAACCAGCATTCTTACCCGTTTTTACAGTGTATGCAAGTGTTATGCGCATGCCTTTTCAAGGTTTGACATTAAAAGCAGAGACAAACTCGATTATTTCAAATCTCATGTAAATGCGGTGTTCTTACTTTGTTTGCTTTTTAGTTATCAGCATATTGGTATGGCATTTAAACCAGCTCAATGTCATAGACACCAAAACGCCATTGGTTCTTGTGCTTAAATGAACCAAACGCGATGTAGAATTTTTTTATTCTTTTTCCGATTAACACTTTTTATTTATTCAAACAAATGAAACGGAACAACGCAAAACATATATACACAGAATCAACTTTTAACTCCCTTATTCCCTTACCCCTCCCAATATCCAACCCCACCCTGGCCCGTCAACAAATATCCATGTGGTCAAAGTCACACATTTTACCACAATCCTGTTTCTTTCCACATGGTTCTCACTAAAAGTCTTCCAGAAATGTAAAGTATTTGTCACATTTCTTTCCATTTGGTGAAGCATTCTTGAAATGAAGGAGTGCCTTTTAACTTCCATCCTCTAAAAATTATCTGTATGCCAATCACTACACAAGTTTGGACCCAGTTTTTTTTATATTTGTCACTTTAATAACCGCCCCATCACCCAAAATACATAGTCTGGGCCAGAATTACATTTGAGTGTCTAGAGCGTCGCAGATAAAATTCTGGACTCTAATCCAGTATTCTTGAATCTTAGTGCAGAACCACATGGCATGGGCTATTTCTCCATCCTCCAACTGACATCGCCAGCAGGTAATTGTGTCCTTTAAACCAAACCTATACATTCTAGAGGGAGTCCAGTAGAAACGATGCAAAATCTCAAATATCTTTCCCATAACCTCCCATAAAAGCTGTTAAGGCTCCATTTCCCAGATTCTGAATCAACGATGAGTAGTACACTGATGCTTCATGACCCTTTCCAAAGGCTGTGTGCACCAAACAAAGTGTCTGCAGCCTTAGGGGGATGTGTACTACCACCAAAAATATCACAAAGTAAATGGCGCAGCTATAAATACCTGAAAAATTGAGACCTAAAAATCCAAAATTGCTGTGTTAGATTTTCAAATGACCTCAAAGCTCCATTTTCATAAAGGGCACCAAGTGTAATAACATCCCTCTTGAGCTATTCTTTCCAGTAAAATGGGAACTTGTTCATACATAATTTGGGGTTTAGCCATATACGTGAGGAAACATTTAAGTAAGAATGATTTAAGTATCAGAATTGAACCTACGAGGAACCTTTGTCCATACTGAATATAATTGTGAAATAACGGGATTAGCATTGTTACTTCTCTAGGCAATTTAATAGAAAGACTTTGCAATGGTGAGATTGGGGAAAGGATTGCTTGTTCAATGTTGCACCAAGGAGGGACTCTTTATGGTGGAAGAGTCCAATGGGCCAGGTGTCTAAGATTAAAAGTAGAGTAATAAAACAATTTTGGGGAGGCCTAAACCTCCTTTGTCAATTGGTCTATGTAACTTATTGAAATGCAACCGAGGCCATTTACAATTCCAAATAAAAGACTTATATATTCTATCAAATTGTTTAAAATAAGAAAGAGCATCATCTAGAGGGAGAGACAGCAGTAGATAATTGAATTTGGGGATACAACTCATTTTTATAACATTGACCTTCCCAGCCATAGACAAATGTAGTGAAGCCCATCTATCAACATCACACGTGAACCTTTTCATTAATGGGTCCAAATGAACTAACTAAATCTCTCAAATTTGCTTTAAGTAAAATAACAAAATACCCATTACCTTGCATGGGCCACTGAAAGGCACCAGGCTGGAAAGCTGTGGTAGGGCAATATACTGTCAGAGCAAGAGCTTCTGATTTAGACCAATTCACCCTGTATCCTGAAAATTTGGAGAAAGAATTAATAATTCTATGAAGGGTAGGCATAGATCTTCTAGGGTCAGAGACAAATATTAATATATAATCTGCGTAGAGTAGAAGTTTATGTGCCACAGCTCCTGCTACAACACTAGGAAAATCATCCTCTTATTGCGGCTGCTAGCGCTTCCAGGGCAAGACAGAACAATAAAGGGGAGAGAGGACAACCTTGCCGGGTTTCACTACCAAGAGATAAATAATCTATAATTAATCCATTAGTTTTCACTGCTGCTAGCAGTTGTTTATAAAGTAACTTAATCCATCCAATAAAAGTGTTTTCAAACCCGTAAATTTCCAAAATCTAAAAAAGATTCCACCCTTTAGATTCCGCCAATCCAGGGTCCCATTCCTTGATACTTTTTGGCATCAAGTGTGATTTCAACGATCCGGGTCTGATCATTTATAAAATGTCTAATATTATCTGAAGAATTACGACCACAAATAAACCCCACATGATCTATATGTATAAGAGATGTAATAACTGTAATAACAGAATTTTTGACAATATTTTTACATCTAACTGAATCAGCGAAATTGGCCAATAACTTTAACATTAATTTGGGTCTTTATCTTTTTTAAGAATGAGACTCAGAATCAGGGGTAGTTCACCTTTCTTTAAGGGCTCTGTGTAAACTTCTATCATAAGTGGAGCCAGTTCTGTGACATAAGATCCAAAAAATTCTGCGGCAAAACCATCTAATATTTCAGAATAAATCTTATGATCTGATGAAAAAAGGTATAATCCCTCCCACATGGATTCAGAAGTCTCCAAATGGTGCTTGAAACTTTACCTCAAGAGCTATAAAAAAGTCCTGATCATCAGCGTTGGGTGCATAAATATTAGCCAATATAAGATTTTGCCCCTGTATTTCAGTCAAAACAAGAATGACTCTTCCTTAATTATCTTTGATCTGCTTGAGACATTTAAATTGTAAATGATTATCAATGTGATGACTCCCCTGCTCTTAATTGAACCAGCACTGCAAAACGCATACCCACCCAATGCCATACCAAGCTTTTCAGTTTCCTGTGAATAAAGGTGTGGTTTTTGAAGGAACACTATATCGTATTTTTTAAGCTTAAGGAAAGATACAATCTTCCTTCTTTTTATAGGGTGCTCTAGCCCATTATCATTCCATGTGGAGAGAAACATTTCACCTAAATTAAAATGTGAAATATTGACATGCAAAGATAAAGTGTATAACTAAGACAAATTATATAGACCATTTTCCAACATTGATGTAACCACAAAAACCTGATCAACCCACAGAGTATTCTCTGTGTGCTCTCTATTTTGAGCCGGCCGCCTACTGTGTCCATCGAATTTGGAATGATCCACTCCAAAAATGTTATCATATCTTGACCTGTGTTTGGTGTTGTTACTTACATTTATGTATTTGGCAGACGCTTTTATCCAAAGCAACTTGCAGTGCACTTATTACAGGGACAATCCCCCCGGAGCAACCTGGATTAAGTGTCTTGCTCAAGAACACAATGGTGGTGGCAGTGGGGATCGAACCAGCGACCTTCTGATTACAAGTTATGTGCTTCAATCCACTACGCCACCACCACTCCATAGTTACTTTTAACAGCAACTCATTCGATTATTGCATTACGTCTTAAAAAAGTAACTAAATTCATTAATAAGTTATGTTAATGGAAAGTAAAGTGTTACTTATGTGTTACTTTTTTTTTCCCTCAAAGACACTTTCTCTTCTGCTTTGCTATGCATTCTACACAAATAAGCCATGCATTGCATACAGCACTCATGTCAAACCAACATGGTAAACACAGAGATATTTAGAAAGTACTGTAGAGCTATACAGGAACAGTAGAGGTGTACAAAAGCAATGTGTTACTTTTTTTTAAAAAGTAACTCAGATATTATGGTCTAAAATAAAATATATTGCACTACTTTTCTCATAACTCGAAAAAGTATTCTGATTATTTAACGCATTGTCAAGACTGATCTTGACCCTCCTTTCCCTCGGGATTCCAGTGAAACAAACATTATTACATCTGCTCCGATTTTCCACACCCTCTATTTTTTCCCCACACCTGGTCCATATCAGCCTTGGTGGCATGTGGGTTAGCCTACAGCTCTTTCCCGGCTGACTCCAGAAACTCGACTCGCTTTTCAACATCGTCAATACTTGTAATCAGGGTGGAAAGTTTTGTGATACTGCAAGGCGTCAGACACCTGCGAACACAAGTTCCTTTTAATATCCCCACAGGCTGACAATTTAAAAATGTTCAACATCTTAGACTCCCAGCACAGTATAACAATCAAAACGATTTCAGTTCTCATAGGTTAATATTGATTAAAATCAAAAATTGTAGAAATGTGAAGAGGAGCTTGCATCCAAGTGATCAACACTCGCATAGCATCACGTGACTATTGCATTTCTTAATTCTAGACGCGACTGTAGACTTGATGTGAGAATTGGGGGAGGGCAAGATTAGCAGTGAATAATGTCATAAATATCTGTCTGTTCCACACAAACCTATCGTACCGCTAAAAAAAAAGACTTGGAATATAGAGAATGAGTCACTTTGACTACTATTTGTTTGTCATTTGTGGAGCTTGACAGCTTCTAGTCAGTAAGAACTCATATTGTATTGCAAGAGAGGTGTAAAGATTCTTCAAATGATTCAACTTTTGTGTTCCATGGAAATAAAAGACAGCAGGTGAGTAAATGGTGAGAGAATTTTGGTTACTAAATGAACTATTCCTTTAACATCAACATAACCCTTGGACTTTGAGATGTTTCTCCAGTCTAAGCACAGGAGTGTGGCTGAATAACAGTCAGATATTTGGTGTGGCGGTCATGAATAATTTAACCCTGTCACAGACAATTTCCAGCAGTTGGCAATGCCTTTAGAACAGTTTGTGTTCCAGTCATTAGTACAGTAGGCGTGGATGACGCAAGTGAAGAGTGAGCCACACTGGGGTAATTACATCTACTTATTCACAAAAAGGGGATGTGTCACGCACAACATCTGCCCTGCTTTACAACTTAATCCTGCGCTGTTGGCACATGTGAATTAATGATAATATACATTTCAACAAGTCAACAGCACTGGGTAATGTATACAGATAATAAAACAAAGAGATAAATACTAAATTGACAGATAGCAAAATGAATTAAATGGATCTTAAATCACTTGTGATGCTGGTGCAGGAAATGATGAGACTGTGCAGATGAGATGCTCGTAGACCAATTTAATGAAAGAAGCGCAAATGTATGTGGTGCTCAAAATGCTCTTGCAATTTGCTTGACAGCTCATGATAGTATAAGTCATTCTGATTAGTCAATAAATAAATAAAATACAAACAGTATAGGAACAGAAGCACTACCTTATTTCTGGAGTCTCCTAACAGCTGAAGAAAACCAAGAAAGGAAGAGCACAGAGATGCAGACATTTTAAAGGGAGAATAGTTGTGGAAGAAAAGACACAAACTGAAAATTCTACCTTCATTATACAACTAGAGACAAACTTTTTCTATCTTTCTGCAGTTCACTTATATGATCTTGTGCTGTAAAAAAATATATAAATATTCCTTATTATTTTATGGTAGGAGGGGTTGAAAAAGTATAATTTATGATGCTAACCAAAAAGGAAAGTCGTTTCAGAGGTGGAGCAAGTTATACAATTTTGATGTAATGTCACAAAGACAATGTGTTTTCATTTGGAACTACTTTGACAGAGAAATCTTGCACAAAATAGGGTTAATTTAGATTTCCTGTTGACTTAACCCTTCTGCGTCAATAAAAAAAAAAGTTACTCAGAGGTCCTTAGAGGACAAAAATGTCTGTGTCAAAAATGTGTCATATTAATATTATATATTAATATTATTTTCCAGTTTGAATTAGTTAATTTTTATAAACAACATCAGTCATAACTACCAAATATTCATTCATTTTCAGAATTTTAACCCTTTAAATGCCAGTTTATTTATATAATGCCACTGAAATTCTTTATGAAAAAAAATATTTAAGGGGAAATATTTTTTTGTGATTATCACAGTCTGGAATATGTCAATGATTAGCAACAACATTGATTTTCACTCACACTCAGGACCATAGAAAACAAAAATATCTGCTTTATATTATGCCACTATTGTTTTTCTCACACACACACACACACACACACACACACACACACACACACACACACACAATTATGAGAACTCTCCATAGACTATCAAAATTCAAAATCATCCATCATCACAAAAATTTTTTTTGATACTATACAAACTATAGATTCTATCCCCTACCCCTAAACCTAATCCTCACAAAAAACTTTCTGCATTTTTACATTTTCAATAAAACATTGTTTAGTATGTTTTTAAGCTATTTAAAATATGGGGACACTAAAAAATGTCCTCATAAACCACATTTATAGCATAATACCCTTGTAATTACCAGCGTGTAACCTAAAAAGAAAAAGTCCTCATAAACCACTTAAACCTGCCCACACACACACAAACACTTCCCGACATCCATACCAACACGCCCACACAATTTTAGCTGCATAATTTATTAAATTGGCCTGCAGTACTCTATAATACAGCAAACAGAAAATAGGAAAAAAGCATGTATATGCTCCATAGGCTAAACATGAGAAAAATGGAGCCATCTGGTTGAAAATATATTAAAAAATGTTTTATTTTGAAGCCAATGAAAGCAGAATATAATAGAATTCAGTATTTTATTCTTTAATGGCACTGGGTTCAAATATTTCATTTTTAATGGGTTTCAATGGGGACATTTTTGTCCTTGGTCCTGAGTGTAACTATTTTGTGTACATAGTGTATTATAGATGTATTATAGGAACTGAGGTTAAAATATCAAAATTCAAAATTCCCCCAAAAATACACACCTTCGGCAAAAAAGTATGCCGTTGGCATTAACATAGCCAAAGTGCTCGAAAAAACTAAAATGAAAAAGACAAAAATGTCCCAAAGGTCAAACAAGGTTTAAACAAAGCTAGTCTAAAAAAATATAATTCATTTTCTCTAAGGAATTTTGGGGCACAACCAAGTAACGGCTTTTTGCAATCCCGGGCCTGTAAACAATCTATTACAGTATACAGCAGTATCACTTCTGTTATTTTAGATCAGATAATGAGCAAAAATGTTTACAAGTGTGAGCAAGGATTCTTACCAAGGCATCAGCCACTGCTGCTTCCACTTCTGTGCCTGTGTTCAGCACCCTCATAGCATTGACCGACGCAGAAATGCGGGCCTGATGGATCAGACCCAGGCGGTCTGTAGAGTTAAAACACAGGACAAGATAGTGAGGATGGACAAAGATGAGCTAGCAAAAATGTACCTTCTAGGACATCACTTTAAATTCTGGTAATAAATGTATCAATTCAGGCTAGTAGGAAAATGTGTCATAGAGAAAACTTGAGGATGACATGCTGATAAAATACAACAACATCATATGAGACAGAAGCCCAGAAAGGACACCAGCACAGACTAAATCAATAAGCACAAATAATTACTGTTGCTTTAAAGAAAAAAAAAAAGAAATAAATGTGTAAAGAAGTTAAAGGTGAAGTGTGTAATAATGACTGTATTTAGATGGGTTTCCCAAAAACTCCCCGTATTCCATTGTTTGCGAATCTCTTGCTATAAACAATGTTGTTATATCTGGCTAGTGGGGATGCTTAAACATACAGAATAATATTTTAATATCGCTACAGTCAGTGTTTAGACTTTTCTGGGAAGTCAACCTAAGAATGGCTATACATTACACACATCACCTTTAAACCAAAATTAAACCATATTACTTAAACTGATAAGAAAATTGTGTCTTGCATGAGTAAGTGAAATAAGAATTTGAATTATGGGTCCTGAATGCAAAACATTGACTTCCAAACAATACAAAAACAAACTGAATCTCTATGATGCTCACAGCACAAAATGCCAAGCAAATTAGACAAAACCATCCTTTTAAATTCATTACCAGCAATGACAGCGATGCAAACATGTCTTTAAAATAAATGGATATGCCAAGTGTACAAAATCTAATATATGAAGCAGAGAACTTAAGTAAACATGGGAAAACATGCCACCAACTGAGTGTAAACAAGCACCGTATATAAAACATACAGCAAATAAAAATATTCAAGATGAATAATGATACTTTTGAACAAAAATGGTGTGAAAATCATAAAATGTCATAAAATGACAAGGACATTTCTAAAGGAGCATCTACAGTTAATGACATGGAGTATGGGGGTTTTAGATTGATCTGTTTTAAAATTTTTTAGAGAAAAACTATCTAGGCATGCTTGTGATTGGTCCAGTCTGAAGGGAAGGGTGGAGGGGTCATGCAGGTCACCTGACTGGCCCACGGGTTCGGCCGTGGACAAAGCGCTGGTAGAGCGAGATTGACGTCGGGAAGCTGGAAGGGAACAGTAAGTGGGGTGACACCCCAGGGAGGGTTAGTGCTAAACAACAAACACTGTTGCCGTACTGAGCGCCATGACAAAACATCCTACAAGCCACAGTTAATTAGTCATACATCATATGTATCACATGCAACGAGTGTCAAATATGCCATCGGCTGATACCAATAACCAAGCACTGAGTCTCTTTGCTGCCTGCTATTGCACAGACAGCATTCAAAGTGGTGGTAGCTTACACAATTCAATTGCTGCACTTGTTTCCTCTCAATTTTATTTAAGAAAATAATCAAACAAGGTGTTTTCAGACTATCCACAAATAAAATAAAAAGACAATTTATTTTCATGGACAAACCAACAAAATGGCCACTAGATGCTTTTACATAATACAGTGAAGCCACAATCTTGGTAGCAATAGCATAACAATAACTGCAATTATCGTTGAGTTTTGAAATTAAAGGAATATTTCACCCAAAAATGAAAATTCTCTCATCATTTAGTCACCCTCATGTTATCCCAGATGCGTATGACTTACTTTCTTCTGCTGAAAAAAAAGAAGATTTTTAGGAGAATATCTCAGCTCTGTTGGTGCTCAAATGCAAGTGAATGGGCACCAACATTTTGAAGCTCCAAAATGCACATAAATCAGCAAAAAAGCAATCCATAAAACTGCAGTGGTTTAACCCATGTCTTCAGAAGAGATATAATATGTGTGGGTGAGATAGATCAATATTTAAGTCCTTTTAACTATAAAATTCCACCATTGCTTTCACATTCTTCCTCTTGTTTTTGTCTATTCGCATTCTTCGTGCATATCGCCACTTATTGGGCTGAGAGGAGAATTTATTGTAAAAAAAGGACTTAAGTCTTGATCTGTTTCTCACCCACACTTATCCTATCACATTTGAAGATATAGATTTAATCAATTGAGTCTTGTGGATTACTTTTAAGCTGACTTTATGCTTTTTGGAGCTGTAAAATGTTGGTATCCATTTACTTGCATTGTATGGACCTACAGAGCTGAGATATTCTTCTAAAAATCTTAAATTGTGTTCAGCATATGAAAAAACTAATTCACACATCTGGGATGGCATGAGGGTGCATAAATGATGAGAGAATTTTCATTTTTGGAAGAACTATCCCTTTAAGCCACACTTTCAAATGTATGGATGTCAATGTATTAGTTTTTAAATGATAGAATATACATTGTTCAAAATGAGGACAAAGTATTTGGACACTTTTTGGTTGTCAAACTAAGTGGAACGTGTCTATAACGAATGTTATGAACTTAATCGCAAGGACATCTTGAGGGGAACTTACTTCAAATATCCACTTAAAAGTTACCTTGGGACCCAGCTGATAAAAAGTTAGTTTTCAGAAAAGGTCTAGCATCATTTATTTGCAGATGCCAGTTGGTTTGATTTTTCTGGTTTTAATCTATGTAATGATATTCATGTATTTTTAATTGTAGCATAGTGTCCAAATACTTTTTTAAGCAAGTGTATATTCCAAAAGATGCAGAAGCACAGTTTTTTGAAGCACCCTGAGAACATGTATAACAAAGTGCAAGTGAAAGAAAATGATATAAGCATACTACGGCAGAAGATCCATACTGATTGAGGCCCAATAGATTTGGAGGGAACAGTTTGGGGGTGGCGTTGTTGTTTAGCTCCAATCGGCCACTAATGACTGTACTCACCAATAGAAATGAAGCCCCGAGCGGGACTGGTGTCGCGGCTGCTCTCGCGACTGGTGTCACGGCTGCACCCCTGACTCATGCTGGGTCGGGGGATGCGACTGCTCCGGGCTAGCGTGCGATAGGGAGAAGTGGCAGGAAGAAGAGCTTTACCACACAGCCTGGCTGTTAGAACACATGTTAGGACATTAGTGAGGCAGTGTGGCCAGAGAAGGGGAGGGGGGGGGGGGGCATTCCTGGGGTCCCTCTGTTTTAAGAAAGGTTATACATTAAAAGCAAAAGGCTTAGCTGAACATTTTGAAGTACAATCAGACATCATTTAAGCTGAACGTGCATTGTTAAAGATGAACAAAGTTATTTATTTTTTTGGCCAATACAACAGTGGTCTTGGACTTTATACTGACACCTGTTGGTGTGGCGATGCAGAATCGCTGTAAAAGAAATTAACGTTTTCAGCTGCCAACGTTGTTTTGGAAATGCTTTATTTACAGGCGTATTCTTCACCCACATTTAATTTGTAAAACAACCAAAAGTGTTCAAGATAATGCGAGTAGTAATCGGCTGGTTGTTGCAATCTTAACATGGTGGCGACAATGAGGGAGGACCACCCTTTTATTGAATGAAGTTCACATTGACAAAGATTGTATTGCTGGAGGACACCAAGTGCTTGTATTGTTGGATGTATTTTGCATGTTATAAGTGGGTAACAAAATCCCAAAAAAGCTTTTTAAAACTTGATCACAAGTGGGATGTATTTCTGGTAAAATATGTCATTCTATTTTGACAAATTAACGTTCTGGAGAGAAAAGTGCTTGAAGATAAACTGCAGCAGTGCATAATGTATCATATAATGAAAATGATACATGATTATTCATGGATGAATCTCTCTTGAAAAATTACATTAGAAAAAAAATTGTTGGCTGAGATAAATCTTACACAACAGGGAAATTGTTAATGTCCACATCTTGCCATCTTGCCAAAACTTGACTAAAGTATGACAGGAAATAGATCACATGTGCTCTACTGCATTCACTTCACTGGTTGTTGCTGCATCGCAGCTCATTTGCATAGAAAAAGTTACAAAATGTCTTAACTTGCATATCAAGTTTCTGGACATGCCCACATCACATCTTCAATGGTCCTTGGCACTCATGTCACCTTAAATAGCCAAATCTCACTGAAAATGACTTTCTGGGTGCTCTGTCCCCGCAAAATGCTGTCAGTGTGAACTCCTTTCAAATAGCTTTTTTAGACCAAGGAGTAAATGTAAATAAAGTTTACAGAGCAAAGTAATATTCATTTTCTAAGGTGTAAATCTTTTGTGGGAAAAACTTATTGGTGCACCTTTAAATATAAGAAAAATACACACAAAAACACAGCAATTGTCTTAAAAGCACTGATATAAATTTGTTAGGGATTCAAAACTAAATATTTCCAGTCAGTTTTTCATGCAAATGTTCAATGCTTCTTGTTTTATAGACAAATAACTTAGTCAAATGTACTGAGCTCAGACAATATTTAGTGGTCATATCATAAAAAGGGCAGCTTTTCTCATGAAAGGCTGATAAACTCAAAGCAAAGATCTCAAAACAGAGTCAGACAGCTGATGAGCAATGAAAGCAGTTGTAAGACAGCCCTGTCATCTTTCAACAACAAGTAAATTCATTCATTTAGGAAAGACAGCAATGAGCAGCCACTAAGTCAGTTTTGACAAACACTTGCGTCAGCTATTTAAATTGATGCGGAGTCCCTTTTCACACAGTTAAGGCATCTCATCTCTCTCTAGGTCCTCTTGAGTTCCATAATCACGTTGTTTATGTACTTATAAAGAAGTCCACTACATGTCTGCTATATGTGAGTGTCCTTAAGAGTGTGTGTTGAGATGTGTGCTGCACCTACCAAGGCCCAGTCTGCTTGGGCTAGTCTCACGGCTGCAGCCCTGACTTCGTGGGATCCTCGAATACTTGTCTGAGGGTGTTGTTGGGGCTGTGGCCCTAGCAATTCTGCCATATGTGTGCCCCAAGAGCTTCCCTGGAGAGCTAGATCGGCTGCCGGCTGCAAAGGAAAATGATGTATGTTGACCATGGCTGTGAATTAGAGAGTGAATATCTACCAAAGCCCACTGGCTTCGCTCTGCTTGACATCTAGGAGATTTAAGATCAGATTCAATGATCAGCGACTAATTTGATCATACAAATTCAATGAAATTGTTACTGCGAAAACTTGTAAAACAAAAGGAAATAACATAAAATAGCACAAGGAAAATACAGTATACTAATGTGTGCATTTATACTATTGTTGAACCTTAAGCCTTCCCTTAATCACTAGGCTGGTTTGATGAGCATAAGCTCAAGTTCATGTTGATAAAATCATCTCAGTGTCGGTTGAGATATGTGTATGCAAATCTATGGAGATGAGAGTATGGCTTTAATGAAATACAGACAAACACAAAAACCTGAGTAAGACAAAAATGGTGAGTTTGGATCCAAGTCAACTTGAGCTGTAGGGGAAACAGTCATCTACAGTACAGGGGCATGGTCAAGACAAAATTCAAGTGACAGACACATTTGGCAAAATATATGCATATGCAGAAGCATCAAAGCAACATCAAATAACCTATTATCATAATGGAAGACCTCATTCTCAGAGTAGATGTATGGTTAACCAAAAATAAAATTTCTGTCACCATTTACCCATCCTGACGTTGTTACAAATTAATACGACATTGTTTTATGCATTGAACACAAAAGGAGATTCACTTTCAATATATGTGACAAAGATGCAATGACATCTCCTAACATCTCCAATTTTATTCCACAGAAGAAAGTCAAATAGGTCTGAAACAATTTGAAGGTGAGTAAATGATGATAGATGATTTCACTTTTGGGTTAGAGCAGGACATGCGACATGATGGTAGACGTGTGATTCATGCAGGGTTCATCTTGAAAGGGTGGTGGCAGGATATTAAAGGAGCATCCTTCTTATGAATAGGGGCTTACCACTAGTGGGGTTAGCTGATCTGGATCCTTGTGTATGAAGGCGAGACACCAGACAGGTGAAAAGTAGCCAGTTACAAAAGATGCTTAATGTGAGGCATGGTTACACAGCATGCACCAGGCAAGATGGCGCTCTAGCAACTGAAAGATATAGTTCACCCAAGAATGTTAGCCTCAGTAATGATTCATTGTTATGTCATCTTTTTACATATATTGAAAGTGAAAGGTGACTGAGGCTGTCATTCTGCCTAACAACTCTTTTAGAGTTCCATGGAAGAAAGAAAGTAATATGGGGTTGGAACCGCATGAGGGTGAGTAAATGACATTTTCCATTTTTGGGTGAACTGTCCCTTTAAAGTCACATTTAATCCTAGAGAGTGGCTTTGACTTTTAAATGGTGCAATAAACATGTTCAGAAGGATGGCGAACTGGATTGTGAGAACATTATAAACAAAGCCAACAGATATATAACTGATGAGAGTTGTGGGAGGCCAGTGGTTAACTGTCTGAGCTACTATCATAAAGGTTTAAGGTTCAGTCTAATGTTACCTTAAGAGGGTGAATCCTAAAACATGTCAAGGTCATATTACACCCCAAATTCTTTTGGTATTGGGGACAAATATCGAAAGAAAGAAATTAAAAGTTAAACTGTTCATAAATTAGTAGTTAGAAATTAGAAGTTATCTATCACCCAGGGACTGTAAATATCACAAACTGATCACAATAGTGCCATTAAGCAGGGCATTTAACTGCACAATGCTCCAAAGAGACATGGTAAACCGCTTTGAATGAAAAGCATCAGTAAAAGTCTCTAGATTTGGGAAAGTTTAAGCATTTTAATTCGTTTTTAAAAATAAGTGCATTTGAGCACAAAAGGATGATGGGTCAAAATAAAGTCACTGTCACGCAAAAGAAAAAAGGGAGTTTCTATTTGCACCCTGGTGTAAAAAATGGTATATGTTATTTACACCTCGGTACAAATAGTGTCAGATACTATTTGCACCCATATTTAAATATTAATATACAGTATATGGGCATCACTTCAGCATGTTTATTGTGTTTATTTAGAGTCCCACAGACACCCTACAGCAACCCCTACCCCTAAACCTAACCTTAACCTTACCCAAGAAAAAAATAACCTTGATTTTACATCAGGAACCATGGTATTTTGTTGTCAAATTAAAGTAACAACAAAATTAACCATGTTTACTAAATTACCACCATATTAATGTAATAACACCATAGTTAATTGCATTAAAACTATGGTTTCTGCCAAAAAACATGGTTACTATAATATTACTATATTAACACAATGATGCAATATATTCAAGTGATGCTGAGCAGCGGCAGTAAGAGGAAGGGAATGAGTGGTACTCCGGATCAAACCGTTCTCTGCACTTCTCGACATTCACCGTGACCAAATCACTGTGATGAAATCAACCTTTATATTCATGTTTATTTATTATTGTAAGTAGTATTAAAGGAACTATAAAAAGTGGAAACAGGAAATCAGATGGTAAAACAAATGTGTGACAGAAGGCAGAATCGAACCAGGGTCGCTAGGAAAACACTATACATTCACACCGTCTTTAAACCCAACTATTGTTTAGTTTGTCGTATATTTTGTGGTTCCACAAGACCATTGGGGTGCAAACAGCTGCACTGTGTGGCAGATGCTATTTACACCGGGGAGCAAATAGCCACTCTGGTAAAAAATTTTAAAAAATATATAAGAATCTCTACCGACATCTACTCTGGTTCCTGAATACCAATCACTTGAAACAAACAATGGAATTTGAAACAAATATAATTAATTTACAACGAACAAGCAACTTTCCATACAACTTGCTAGGCCATTGTGAGTCTAGTAGATGTTTTATTGGGTGTAGTAATAAGGGAATGGAGGTGAAGTACTATGGAAAACTCACGCTGGGATTGAGACACCACTTTAGCTCTGCTTCGACCACGGCTGTCTATCACAGTACTGCTGGTGCTGACCGCACTGCCACTGCTCTGCCTCCGGGTGCGCACACGACCTGTGAGTGTAAAAGGTGGTACAGAATGTGAGAGAAAGACAGAGATTTAAAGAGAGTGACACAGAGAGAGACAGACTGAAATGTTATTTAACAATAACAAGAAAAGGACAGGGATACTGAGGACAAACAAACAGATTCACTTCCATTGACTGGAAGGATTTCCTTGACATGCTGCATTAGACTAGATGGTGTTCAAATAAACGCAAAACCACCAGAATACTATTGGCTTTTCAGCAAAAGCAGCAATGGCTTTAAAATAACATCCATCAAATCACATGAGTACTGTCTGGTCTTCTTGTTAAATCGACCCAATCAATGGAAATATGTTTTAATGCAACTTAATACAGTATGGCCCTGATTTACTTAAGGTTTGCGTATATAAAAATGTGCAAACTTTCAGATGCACAGAGGCGTGCTTTCTAAAAAGAGCATTATAAAGGGCGTGTAGACAAAGTGATTAATCAAGCCAGGAAGTAATTTCAGATCCGGAAACTACGAGAGCAAATTAATATGAAAGAATGGCAGGTATTACTCTGATTTGCACTGTGCATCATGCTGTCAATGTGACAAAAATTAGACTTTGAGAAAAGATAATACATAGAACACCCTTTACTGGCACACATTAATGTCAAATTAAATTAATATTTATGAAAAAAAAAAACAGTTTATTCGATTATTTTAAAACTCTATCAAAACTATTAACATCGTAAGCCTACAAACAATTAACGCCCAAATTATGTTGTAATTTATTGTTTTAAATGTTTTTTTTTAACTGCAGAAATATTTGAGTGCAGGTTCTTTCCAATACTCGAAGCAGGCCGATGCGTACCTTTACACCGAACAGGTTTCATATTGATCCCGAGTGCAAGTTCTGCACCATGCACATCAGTACCATGTATACATCAGTAGTGCGATGGTTTAACGTGTCCATAATATTGTATTTTCTTTGTGAATTATGAACATTTCAAGTGAAGAATGTCATGTGCACTCTCATTAACTACTCTTACACTTGTTAAATAGCAGGGATTTTATGATGATATCAATCAATCCTATAAATAAACAAATAAAGGCCAAATTGAATAAAAATGAAATGCTATTTAGTGAGAGCTGTACAGTAATTGCATTTGGTGCAAGTACCACATGTAAAAGCCTCCTTTTGGAGGGTGTGTCCAACATATTTTCATGTGTAGTTATTTGCACGATTGTTTTTAGTAAATCAACCGCAAAACGTCCACAACACGCACACGCAATTTCATAGATTGTACAAGCAAATTAGTACCCATTATTTGAGATCTTAGTAAATCTGTACTGCTTAGTAAAAGCATTTGTTTTCGTATCTCGTATCACTTCTCGCGTTTACTCTGTTGTGAAATGTAATTTGGAGTCCAGGCAGAGTCGTCGGAGATTCGTCAATAGTGAAATGTTTTGTAATGTGTTCACCCTGTTGCCGATTCCTCGTGTAATTTGAAAACTCTACGACTTCAATGACAAAACAGACAGTTGTGTAATATGAATGGTACCATAATCTGACTTCTTTGAAAGTCGTGTGCTGTGTTGGAGGCATTAGGTGCAGTGTAAGAACGCATTTTTGTGACTGTCTGCGCTGTTTTTTTTTTTGTAATAGTTTTTCTATGCAAACATGTGCTAGACCGACATCTGTGACCATTGTGGAATGTCTAAAGAAGCCCCACCTTTTTTAAGACCTGAACTTTTAAAAACGGATCTCAAGACAACCGTGTTCTTTTCCATTCGTTGCCCTGCATCTAGGTTGTGGGTAGAGAGTAAATCATGCAAACAAGCCATGCAGACCCCTAGCATATTCAGATCACCAGTTGTGCGATTGTTAAGCGACAAAGGGGACAAAAAAACAAACACTTTTGTCCACACATACACATATACACATACATCTTACCATCTAGTTTACCAGGTGCACCGTCTTTTCGGCAAAACACAAAAAAAAAAAAGCAGTGGAGTGCATGGTGGAGAGGAGAGGCACAAGAGGCAGAGGTTAGAGTTAGTTAAGCCAATGGAAGCGTGAAAGACAGGGCTTTGCTCACAAACGGGCTTTGCATGGAAGCACATAGGAGCTAATGAGTGTGACTGAGGGTAAGGCATTAAAATCTCTTGGATAATTCAAAATCATGGGATTAGAAAGCAGTGCAGAAAAACATTACACAGATAAGAGCAATAGAAAAGGTAGTGGCAAGTGGTGAGTTTGTCTTCCTGCATCAAGACAATACATGAATAGTTCACCCAAAAATGAACATTTTAAGATTTAGTTGAGCTTATGTACGAACCCTGAGAATTCAAAGAAACATTTTCTTCTGTAAAACACAAATTATTAGGTAGACTCAAATAGCCATAATATGAAATTCCCATGCAATGAAAGTGTAAAAATCTTTTTTTTTACTGCAGAGCTCAAAGTTTAAAAAGGTACTAATTAGGTATCATACATGTAGTATTGTACATATAACATGTGCTCTCCATTCCTACATCTTCAAAGCCAAAATGTAAGCCCTTATTTACACATAATATTACACTCCGCAGCAGCTCACAATCTCTTTTGAAGTCTTAAGAGTTGCATCACAATCACTGTGACATGCGAGAACCAATGGAGTGTAGTGTCAAACACAGCTTCAGAAGACTTGGAATGCAGCCAAACCAATCGTTTGGACTACTTTTATGAAAATGTAATGGCACTTTTTGTCTGTTTTGGAGCTTGGCAGTATTAATCCACTTTTTTGTATGGAAAACAGATGCCTGGACATTCTGCTTAACAACTGTTTTTTGTTTAATGGAAGAAAGAAAACAGTATAAGGGTCAGAATGACATGGGCTTGAGTAAAGGATGAGAATTTTAAAATTTTTGGGTGAACTATCCCTTTACAGTAAACATAGCAGAATGTTTAGTGGAAGAATATTGAAGGACTGATGCATTACAAAGCGCTCCAACAAGCTCTTCTACTTTCTGCCTACTGAAAAACAAAAAATGGGAAAACCAAACGAATGATTATTTTTACTCTCCCAACTAAAATAACCAAACTAAACTAAAAAAATAAAAAACCCTTGAGGCTAATAAATAGTAGAACATCGGTGACACACACTCGTCGTTTGTTCCTCATCAGAGAGCAGCTTAATAGCATCGATGGTGCCCATCAGTTTTATTAATGGGGCGCTGCAGCCATAAAAGCCACTGATTTTTATGGGTATTTTATTAAAATTCCTAATTAGGGATTCGAGAGGAGAAAAGATTGATAGAGTGTGAGCGGTTCTCACCCAGAGAGGCGTAGGAGCCTGGCGGCAGGGCTGCGGCGGAGCTGAAGGGAGACGGGGATGTTACTGTGGAAATGCGGGATTTGGCACTGACGGCAGCGTTCACGTCTACGTCACTGCGGGAACGCTGGAGGGTGCCAGGTGTGGAAGACACCCTAGAGCCCATCACTTTACCTGAGATGGGAAAGTGAGCAACAGTGAAACAGCAAAAACATTACAGAAGAAATTAATGAGAAACATGATCTACAAATTTGTATCCATGTGCTACATACAGTTCAAGTCAGTTTCAGTCAAAGGTTTGGAAACCCCAACTCAGTATTTTCTATTAATATTATTATCACTTTTCACATTTTAGAATAATAGTAAAGTCATCAAAACTGTGAAATAAGACAAACCTAAAAATGATAATCAAATCAAAACTATCTTACATTTTAGCTTTTTTTAAACTAGGCAGGCTGCGCTTAAATTACATCTTTGCACACTCTAGGTATTCTCTCAACCAACCATTTTAAAAGAGTTCCTATTTATGCTTTCTTCCCATGTAAGGTTTTTAAGGTAATAATAAACATAATTTCAGAATCCCAACTTTTGACTGGTAATATTTGTGCTTATATATTACAGATAAGCTGCTGGAAAACAGTGTTGCTTTACACTTACTTCTTGTAACAGGGGCTCCAATGACACTCTTCACTGACAGCGGCCGACTACAGGAAGTTAGAGAGAAAGTGCAGAATGTTGTATAGTCATCATCAAAATAATCATGAATATGTTATGTATATTCAAAATGTCACCAAGCACAACCTTAAATGAACACATTTTAACACCTATAAATCTAAAATAATTGCATTAATAAGTATAATACGTATTATAATGCAGATAAATAATAATACACATAATTGCTTTCAAATCACAATAGCTTAGTGCCACCAGACTCTCAGCATTTAAAATCAAATGTTATTTTGCTTTTAACTCCTTAGCCAGACATTTGCTTGCCATTTTTACAACCAGTACTGCACTGTTTGGTGCATTTGTGTACAGAAACTGATACCAGATTGTCATTATTAGAGCTGTCACTCATCACACTAGTGCTAATGCAAGATGATCTCACTCTTTTGCACAACAGCGAGTGAATTTAACAGATGTTGCTGTCTCATATTTAAGATGACATCATTGCTTCATATCCGAAGGAGACTCAACATGCTAGGAAACACAATAATCAATCTGTATACATGCTCCGTCAGCCAGGAATGGCAAATCTTTGACCAGATTTAACATGACTAGAAATAACTCAGTTTTTGATAGCATGATTTAGCTCCCTAAATCATCATAATAAGGAATACAGAGTTATTAGTTATGAGTTATTGAGTGACTGATTACATTTGGTAGAAAACATCAAGATAAGTCTGGAATTCTGTCATCATCAGATTTAAAATCATTAACTATAAACTATAAAATATGTTTATAGTATAAATAGTAGGGTTCAAACGTCTCAGAGCCCACTAAAAATCTGAATAAATTAAAACAAAGAAAGGTTAAGAAAAATGCATTTTAGAAAAAAACATATTTTCATATTCTGCAATGATCCTAGCTAATGTGACATTGGCATGTAAACTCCTCAAATTCTCAAATCATGCTGGGATAACATGGATTAACAGATATTGGACAAAGTCCATGCCAGCTTGAGTGCATGCTGTGAGTAAAAGTGGGACACATGAAATACTAAGAAATTCAGAATTTCATGTTTTCATAATTTGTTTTTAACTTTTCAAAAATTCACTCACGCTGATAATATAATTTGCGATTTATGTTGTTAAATTAGAATGTTGTTTAATTAACATGTAATTACATTATATTTAACTACAATAAGAATGTAATAATATTTTTATTGAATTACAAGTAAAATGTAATTAAATTATAATAATTTTAATATAAAAGCATTTTCACTAACGGTCTGAGACCTTTGGATTCCACATTATAGTTAAAAAGGCATACAAATATTCATCAATGGTGGCAAGTAAAATGAAGAGACCACCCGATTATTGGTTTGCCCAATATTTTTAACCAATATTTACACTTTTTAACTTAATCGACTAATTATCGGGTTTACAGATAAAGTTGGACAATATTAGTAATATTAGCTAAATTAGTTTTGCAAAGCAGTTCACCAGAGTTTAATGATAAATGATTGAGTTGATAATGTGCCTTAAGGCAGAAATAAAAACAACAATTAAAAATCGGTTATGCATATCGTTATCGGACAATTAAACACAAAAATAATCAGTATCATATCTGTCATTAAAAAACATTATTACACGGGTCTCTGGAATACTCTATTCTAGCCAATAGTGCCATCTAGGGGTCTGATATTTTGGAATAACAACTGCACTTAAACCAGGGATTAAATCATATCAGATCAGTCATCCGGGTATTGCGATTCATCTTTCTTTCCTACTTCTCGGATCACTGTGCGATTTCTACAAGTAAGCTAATAAAATAATTTAAACTCAATGTTTATAATATATAATGTACTAATTAATTATACTAATTATACATAATATATAATAATTCTAAATAATTTCAAATCAATGTTTCATGTTCATTTATTTATTTGGCAAGTAGTCTTTTAATAAACTGGATAATGAGCAGTCAGACAGTCATTATTTACAAAATAAACACCAACAGAACTCTGAAGCAAAAATGAGGTGGAATTCAGCTGTTCAGGGATTTCTTTCTTCTCAAATAATTATATAATTTCAACGCAAATCAAGACGGTACTATGTCCACTTACTTATTTGGTTAATAGCAGTGTAATGAGCTGGATAATATACAGTCAGCTAGCTGACTGTACATTAACCCTTACATCACGGTCTATAACTAGTAAAATGTGTGCATGTCTCACTTGAGACTCTCCTGCGAGCTTGATGAGGAGCGGTCAGACTGCGGTAGAGACACTATACTATCAGAACTCTTCAGGTGAGACTGAAGGGCCTTCTGATAGGTCGACTCCAATGCCTGAAACAGGTGCTCCGCCTCACGATTGTAATGGCCATGGAATCCCCAGTAACACCTGTAGAAGATATAAATAGAAATTCACCTTCATGTTTTTCCAAATCTGTATGACTTTCTTCCATGAAACAGAAAATATGATATTAGGCATAACGCCATAGTCACCATTCACTTTAATTACATTTTTTTCAATACAATGACAGTTAATTTAACAGAAGCTGTCAGGACCTAACATCTATTTTTGTGAGATCTACAAACAAATATTTCATTAAACTACTCCTGAAACTCTAAGCAAGTACTTAAAAAAAATGCAAAACAGACTTACTTTCTTGCCACAGATCTGGCTTCTGAATCAGCATCATGGATCCCCTTCTTAATGGTCTCAGTGAGCACCGCCACATGCCTGGGGTAGTAGGGAAACATGTTAAGAACTGTTTCTTGTAGTCAGTCTCCTTTTAAACTTTCTGGATCTGGAACCAGAGCTTTCTCTCAGTTCTCTATAGGTGGCACAGTTGGAAAGAGAGGATAAGGGGATTCTGGCTCTCCTTATAAAAGAGCTCCTGGCACTATTGCCATGGAAACGGCAGGGATGCACGGTTGCCACACATCCTTGGCTCATCAATTCCCCAAGCGAACAGAATCATCAGTTGCCCATTCAGCCAAGCTTTGATAAGTAACACGTTTTTACCAGTTAAATGTCACAAAAACAGGAAGGGGAGGGGGGGTGATCACTTGGACACAACACAAATTCATGCACATATTAAGTTCTATGACAAACATTCTGGGCAGAGAGTATTTCACAAAAACAAATAAGTGCATCTTCACACCCACTATGGCATCAGTCATTTCTCACTCACTGTACTCACCTCTCTAGAGTGTGCGTCTGCCAATCTTGCAATAACAGGTCTAAAAACTCATAACATCGTCTGATGAGGGTGAGAAAGATAAAGTATTTGTAATGGAAGACAATCTTTTTTAGATTTACTTTCTTAAAGGAATTGTTCACTCGAAAATGAAAATTCTGTCATCATTTACTCACCATCATGTAATTCCAAACATGAATGACTTTCTTTCTTCAGTGGAACACAAAAAGAGAAATAATGAATAATGTGCTTGTCATTCTTTTCCATGCAGTAACAATGAATTCGGATTGAAGATTTCAATTGAAAGCTTGATATTTAAGCTGCTATTAAAGTCTTCAGAATTGCTCCTTTTGTGTTCCACGAAAGAAAGTCATGTGATTTTGAAACAACAAACGGGTGTGTAAATAATAACAGAAGTTTTCTAATTTTGGATACATTTTTCCTTTACTTTCAACTAGATCTCTCAGGAAGGTGTAGGTTACCTTCGAACAGCCACAGATTTGGATGTACAGTTGCTGGTGATGATTGGGAGAAGGCGTGGGAAGTGTGTATGCTTAGAGACAAAAAAATCAAATAAACTTTTATTACAAATCCTGGCGGCAGAATGTCACAATATTTTGTCACCTGTAAAAATTTACTTCAACACTGAAAAAGTCCCTCAAAAACACTGTTGAAGTTAATCTAGCAAGAAGAATGCGCAAATTAGCTGTTCAAAACTCTAGTAAGCTACCTATGAAGAAAGCATTTTAAAGCGTCATAAGTGCACTGACAACACGAAGGCTGCTTCAAAAGTTCCCAGTTTTTTTGCAAATTCTAAGGCAGCATTGTATGTATCCTTCGCAGAAAATGCAATCCGGAAAAAAATTGTGACAAGCTCAGTTGAAAAACATTCATCCACGATAGTAGACGAAGAAATGTATTCAATTAACATACTTAAATGTGTGTTGTGTTTGTTATGCTACGTCTAGCTTCTAAAAACCTGTTTGGTCTGAAAGGCCCTTTAGAAGGTTGGCAGCAAAGAAAAAGTGGCTCACTAGGTTTTGGAAAAGAGCTATTGTGTCAAAAAATAGCTTTTTTTAAAAGATACAAGTTGAGGCATAGTGTCTCTAACAAAGTGGAAAAATCAATTTACTACTTGCAAAAAAAAAAAAAAACTAGAATAAAGGAAAGAAAAAATAAACAAAAGCAGAGTGAACATTTTCATCAGGACTCACTCTCAGGATGATGCGGATGGCTGCCACTCCGGATGTTGCCATAACTTTGGCGCTGTTGGGCACCAAGTTGAGCAGTGTGGGCATGATGCTTTCAGCTCCGTGGTCAAATTTATTCCCCAACACTAAGGACAGATGCCTGCAAGATAGCAAAACTCACCAATCAACAAGACACATGACGGACGATACACAGACTTCGGGTCTAGATGTAATTTTTCACATTCATGTGACATTAAGGCATGGAACTTCATCATGTAGCTGCACTTTACCAGAAGAGCTTGCCTACATGCTCCAGTCAGTTCGGTTCCACTTCATTAGAAACACATTAAGACCCCGAATAATTAAAGACTGGCACTGAGCCATGCTCAATCACAGAGCAAAGCAAAGCAGCTGCAGTAACCACTTTAAAACTGAACTGAAGATGGAAGCCAATGAGATACCACACAGAAAATGTAGCAGAGTATGATGGAGTGCCTAGAAGACTGAGTTTGTGAAATACTGGCATGCTGTTGAAGTGAAGGGCCATGACATCTACTAATTTTTGTAAGCAGACAAGTTGTTGGTGAGTCATTGCTCCAGTTTCACTTTATTTTCACATTCTTGTAATTCCAAATGAATTTGGCCATTGCAGTTTACAATATTATACAATACTATACAAAACTAATTACATGCAGTTTCACCAGGATGGGAGTTTGTGGATAGAAGAATTGTCCTCCTGCTGTCACCATGCAGAACAACTAATAACTGAAGTTATGTGATCCACGACTAGTTGACACAGGCCCAGTGTTTCCCATGAATTACCTAGTCTGTGGCGGCCCGGCACAGTTTCATAATGAACACATTTTTTTTTTACACGTCTCATAATAACATAAAAGATCTCTAATGTTGTGTTTTGTGACATTGCTTCGGCAAAGCATCTCTCACTCCTTGTTAGTCAGTCCACCCCCTCACGCATGCTCGCAAGCACACGCACATTGGAACCACCCTGCTGCATCCGAAACCCCACGACATTTTGAGGACACAACATTGTTTGAGGTAAGTAACATTACATAACGTTACAGTATCCACTGCAGTTAACCACTAGTCCAAATTTTATCATTATCAATGTATGACAGCAAACAGATAATGTTACTGCAAAATCAATCATTGATAATGAACATTGATCTAACCTTAGCAAACGTTAACGCAATTACCAGCGGTTCTGACAACGTAACTATTTTCAGCATCTGAGGAGCAAGTTCAACACTGGTAACCATTTTTGCTTCATTTCTATGATGGCACAAATGTATGCTCTAGTCGATTTTGTGTTTTGACTCCATCTAGTTTACCATGCTTTGTGAGTGTGACTTTTTTGCCGTGTCATCACCATTCATATCTATATAAACCAGGGTTCGACATTAATGCTTGTCTGCTTGTGCAGGACAAGTGGATTATTGAAGGGGCAAGAGAAAGAGAATTTTACTTGTCCGAACAGACAAGCAGACTTATTAAAACGTCTATTACAAAAAAATAAATGGCTATATTTGTGAAGTTAATATTCTGCTGTTGAAAGTAATACAGAGCACATAATTTTATAATTCGCTAGTTATCTAGAAACAGCTGCTCCCTCTTTGATTGACATGTGCGTATGTGTGTGCTGAACATGCACGTGTGTGTAAAAATGATTGCGCTATTGTGCATCTGAGCAGTCAAATACATTCCGCCAAAATGCACGGAATTCATGTAAACCAAGAGAGTGGTGTCTAAAGTGAATGTAAACAGTGGAGAAAAAAGCGGATTTGTATTAAAATGTCGGACATGTAAGTATAAATGCAAGCTAATATAAAGTACCTGCTGCCGTCTAGTGCAGTGTGTCATTAGAATAAACAAACAACCGGAACAAAAAAGAGAAAACACTCACTGCTCTTGACTGAACAACTTTAGTAGCTTTAAAAAGTATTAATGTATTATAATCATACAGTAAAGACCGGTAGTTGTTTTATGTTGCATTTCATTCTGAATGTTGACATGAACACTTGATACTACTGTTAAAATCTTTTAAAGCTGTTAAATTTTTTTTCTTAATTTGTATATTTTGTTCTATTATTTTCAATCTCTTTCTATTCATGACTGTTTTCTATTGTTATTTTTATTACTGACTGTTTACTTCCATAATTAACATAGTTAGTGTAATTATTTGTTGTGGCTTTGAAGCTGGTGTTGAGAATCGCCAAATTTCACTACAGACTCCTGATATTTTGATAATGTATATCCTTTATTGTACTTGGTAGATCTTTCTGCAATAACATGATGAAAAAGTAGATCTCATTTCATAGAAGTATGAGCACCCCTGTTGTAAATGATGGCGATTTATTTGACTACCGTACGTGACATAAAAATAATTTTCATATGACAATAGCCTCCTCCCCTACCCAGTGCAGTTTACATTTATGTCACAGAGAATTAAGTTGATTGCATAGGTACACTATTAGGTTGGGCATCGGTCATTATTTTAGAAAAATATACAACATAAACTTTGACATTTTACTTGAGCATGTAACATAAATGTCCTTTTTTTCAAGTGAATGACCAATTCATGTTTTAAAGGGATAGTTCACCCCCAAATTTTTTTTTTTTAAGAATAGTTCAGCTCTGTATGTCCTCACAATGCAATAGATTGGATACCAACATTTTGATTCTCCAAAAAGTACATAAAGGCAGCATAAAAGTAAATGGTCTGCACTTAAATAGCGCTTTTTTAACCTTAGCGGTTCTCAGTATTTCATACAAACACGAGAGGTTAAATCTATACCTTCAGAAGATATATGATAAGTCTGAGTGAGAAACAGATAACATACAAGTCCTTTTTTTTTTTTTACTATCAATCTCCACTTTCACTTTCACATTCTTCTTTTTTTAACGATACACATTTTTTGTGAATATCGCCACCTACTGGGCAAGGGGGATAATTTATATTAAAAATACACATAAATATTGATCTGTTTCTCATCCACACCCATCACATTGCTTCTGAATATATATATTTAATTGTGGTACTCCTTCACTTGCATTGTGTGGACCAACAGAGCCAAAATATTCGTTGAAAAAAGTTGTTTGTGTTCAGCAGAATAAAGAAAGTTAATGATGAGAGAATTTTATTTTTTTGGGTGAACTATTCCTTTAATAAACATCCAAACAGAGACTGTTCAGAAAACAACGAAGTAGAGTGGCTTCTTACCCAAACGTGATACAGGCCTCTCGAACTACTTGGGAACGAAGATCTTTAGCCGAGAGCTTGAAAGCACCTTCTAATAACCGGAGATGTTGAAGGAAACCCTCATGTTCGGTTGCACCAGCCAGAACCAGCGACCGCACTTTCTTCAGCTGAATACATGATATAAGATGTCCGTCAATGCTCCTTTGAAACACATTTTTCAAGCTGAAGTCTGGATAATGTTAAAACTAGCAGCAAAGAAACTGAACAGCAATAACTTACAGCGGTTACTCTGTGCTCCCAATCTTGCTTGTCATCTGATAGTATTTCACGGATCTTATTTAAGGAGTCCTCCAAATCCTTACTGGAATATATCTGAAAATGGAGGTCACATGTATTTCTTGCCATGTGTTTTTGTGGGATAAGCAAAACTCCATTTAAGTTCATTTAAATTGGACATCACATGCAGCATTGAACCTCTTTGCAGGTGTGAATTACCTGCACTGCAGGTGCATCTTCAAAAGCTTTAATGAAATCCTCCTCATCCACAGCTCCAGCGCTGACTCCGTCCTTCCCTGAGGGACCTAAAATCACAAACATTTCTCAGACTCTCCATCTATACAGTATATTACAAGTTAATTTGTGCACTTGGTCCACAAGAATAACTGTGCCCTCAAATATGGAACAATTACCACTCAAAGTGCTTTTAAAAGCTCTGTAAATTATTTTGTACATTTAATTTCTAATTGCAGACTATTAATTTATCAAAACAGTAAATATCAAATGAAAATTTGAGCATAACCTAATTAATAATGAATATTAATTAGGTTATGCTCAAATTTTAATTTACTAAGAACTAAGTGCCACAACCAGCATTTCTGCACCCATCAAAACTTGTTTCTGATGTCACTGTCCCTTTCATTTTTATTACAAAGTGACACCCATGGTCTCACCAGCAGCCCTGGATCCAGAAGCAGAACTGGGTCGTCTCATTGAGCCCATGGTACCCCCTTTCCTGTTGTTCGAGAAGCCCTTAGAGGAGGAAGAGGAGGACCTGCCCCCATCCACAGAGTCCTCGTCGTCAAAGTGCTTATCTGCAGAGGACACAAGCAACATCAAAACCATTCAATGTTTCATCAAAAATCAACAGTCCCACAGAAGTTGAACTCTTAGTCAAGAAGGCAGGTCAGTCATGAAGAACATCATCAATCTGTTCTAAAATCGCAGCACAACAGTGACTATGACAGTTAGGGCTGTCACAAGTATGAAATTATGAAACATTCACGTTTTTTTCCATCTAGGTTTTATTTGATTTAATTATTAATTTTTTCAAACTGTTACAACCTCGCTCTCTGAGTCAATAACTATTAAGTGATCAGCTCTGCTCAATCCTATTGTATCTCTGGAGCAGGCATGGGTCATCCGGGCATCCCTCGATTTGCATTGTAGTGCTGAGCGAATCATTTGCTCAAGTCAACCGAGCTTCCCTTGATATCATTGCTCAGACCACAAAACTTATAAGGCCCATTTGAATTCTACTGAGAATTTCCTAGCTACAACACTGGAGGAAGTCACTCATCTCAAATAGCTAGACAGCCCCAACATTCTCAACTGCACTTGAGTATGAAAACAGACAACACGGTTTCATGTGCAAAAATAAAGTTTTGAGTTTTATTTCAATTAACACTTTTTAATGATTCACAATTGACACCAAAAAACGAAACATATATTCACAGAATCAACATTTAAACCCCACTTTTCCCTTTCCAATTCCCAACCCCACCCTGACCCCCAACAAATATCTCTGTGGTCACACTTGAGTATACACCAAAAAAAGAAAGAAAAGAAAAAGAAAGATATTGTTATGATTGCGGGAAGCAGGATGAGGCAGACAAGGAGTTTGGATCTACGTGCGGTTTATTGAACAACGGTGGAAATAAACAGACATGAACAAATGAAACAACCACGATGGGCAAACTGAAACTGAAATGGGAAAACAACGAAGGAACACGGACTGGATTAACACGGCTGGAAAGAACACGGGAAGACAGGTAAACGAGCAGACATCTGAACATGGGACATCAAAACAGTGGGAACAACGATCGACAGGGTATTGGAGGAACAAACAGGGCTTAAATACACAGACACATGATTATACAAATGACAAACAGATGCGAACAATGACCGTGATGAAGACCGGGAAACGTGGTGACGGTGACACGAAAAACACGGGGCAGACAACCAGGGATCAGTAACAGATATATATATATATATTATGATCCTATTTATATATATATATTAAATCACACACATTTAAAACTAAACTTCTCTCTCCACTGCCCCTACGCGAGAGCCCTCCAAAAAGGCCAAAAACTGCCCCATTTTAATTAAATAAATCTAAGTTGCCTAGATGACATTTCCTCATATGCCGCTACTCTCTGTGCACCACTTTTGAAATGAGGGCACTCCATCCCCTAAGAATAATCTGTCTGCCAATCATAACACTGAATAGTGTTTATGCATTTATTCCCTATATTAATGACCGCCCCATCACCTAAAATACAGAGTCTGGGGCAAAATTACAAAATTGTCCCCCAGACTCTGCATTAGCACAGAGTAATACACTGATGCCTCATAACCTTTTCCAAAAGCAGTAATCACCACTCCCAGCCACTTTAGGGGGGTGTATGCTGCTACTAAAAATAGTACAGTGCAGGTGGCACAGCTGTAAATGCCTAAAGAATTGAGACCTGGGAATCCCAAAATGTTGAACCATATTTTCAAAGGATCTCAACACTCCACTCTTATGTAGGTCAATGGGTGTATTAACCTCCCTCACAATCCACTCTGTCCAGCAGAAAGGGGACGTATTAATACATAACTTTGGGCTCAGCCATATGCTCGAAGAAACATTTAAATAAATATCCTATTTAAACACTCTAGACACTATACCGAGTGCAAATGCGAGATAATGGGGGTGTAAATTAATTTCTGGTTGGTTTGATAGAAAGGCTTTGCAGTGGCGAAATAGGGGCAAGAACTTCCTGTTCAATACAAAACCAGCGAAGGGCTCTCTCAGGTGTAAGCGACCAATGAGCCAAATGTCTGAGACCGAATGCAAAATAATAATAAAACAAAATAAAAAATGGGCCTAGCCCACCTTTGTCAATCGGCCTAAGCAATTTACTGAAATGTAATCTGGGACATTTACCATTCCAAATGAAGGACTTTGCTATGCTATCAAATTGCTTGAAATAAGAGAGGGGGACATCTATTAGTAGAGATTTTAGCAGGTAGTTGAATTTTGGAATACAATTAATTTTAATAACATTAACCTTACCAATCATAGATAAATATAATGAAACCCACCTGCCCACATCCCTTGAAAACCTTTTTTATTAAGGGGTCAAAATTAACTAACTAAATCACACAAATTTTCTGGGAATAAAATACCCAAATACTTAATGCCCTGTAAGGCACCCGGCTGAAAAGCCATTACTGGGCAGTCCGCTGTCAGAGCCAAAGCTTCAAATTTAGATCAATTAAGTCTGTATCCTAAGAATGGGGTCATCTCCTAGTGGGATTGGAGAAGAGTAATAAAATATAATCTGGTAAAGCAAAAGTTTATGTGCCACGCCACCTGCCACCACCCCTGGAAAATCATCCTCCTTTCTTATTGCCACTGCTAATGGTTCCAGGGCAAGACAGAACAATAATGGGGAAAGAGGGCAACCCTGCCAGGCGTCCCTCAAAATAAAAGGTTTTTCAAATGACACATCACCCTTACTCAAATTTATCAACATTTTCATTAGTAAAAGTAACTGTGGTAATTTGTCATAAATGTAATGCATCTACATGAAAAAGAAACTAAGATGCCTCTTTCAGGCACAGCTTGATCTCAGCACTCAGCCGAGACATGATGATTACTGAAAGAGAACCACTGTGGGCAGGAGAACGTAGAGTCAGTCTGTTCTGATTAAACACACTGGAATGAGAGGCATGCTGACTGCTGAAAAATAGCAATGTGAAGGGTGTAATCTGTTCATATGGGTGCCGAAACAAAAATGCGCTGCTCTCGTCTTGCTCACGCAACATTGACGGAGTATATGTGAAATCGGCATAAGAATTTGCTTTAAAAGTGAAGTGTGTAATATCTGCACAAACACCATCACAGAACAGCAGAAATTATGACTTTTTCAAACAGGTTTCCCAACCAATCTGCCATTGGTTGAACAAGCAGATTGTCCCCAAATTCGCACCATTGGATGAGAACACTTAAATTTTGAACAAACAGAGAAATGCTTTGATAGCACCACAGCGTTTACAGTTTTCAGAGACAGAAAATGTACAGGTTTTATTGTTAAATATTAATGCATCATTCCCTCCAATTAACTGTCATCACCTACATAATTCAAGCATTTCTTTGAGGACTAAGGTTACATAACTGCTATAGGTGAGCGACAGGTATGCAAAACGAATACATCTACATGAAAAAGGAACTAAAAGGCTCTTTCAGGCACAGCTGGATCTCAGCACTCAGCCGAGACATGACAATTAGTGAAAGAGAACCACTGTGGGCAGGAGAACGTAGAGTCAGTCTGTTCTGATTAAACACACTGGAATGAGAGGTATGATGACTGCTGAAAAATACAGTCCCCCATCATTGGTGGGCAGTAGGAACAACAGAAGAAAAACTGATTTTCCATGATTTTCCATGTCTGCATCAAGATATTTTTAAATAATTTAGATTCACAATGATTTACTCATGAATCATTTGTACCTCTTTACAATAAGTTTGAGTTCATTAACATTAGTTAACTACTGTACATAACTAGAATACCGTATATTCACAATAAAATGTCCATGAACTTTAAGATTTTATTAATTAAAATCGCTTCCACAAAAAAACCAAAACCAAAAAAAAAAATTAACACTTTTTAAATTACCAGATAATTCCAGGTATTCCATGACTGTGGAAACCCTGGTATACAGATGACGGTGAGATTATGGGGGAAAAAATGGCTGATGACCACTTCGATATGTCCACAAAGGGCACCTTTCATAAGTCAGCATGTGGGCAGATCGCTATTGAAAATATCCACTTTCTTCAGTCATAAACAAAAAACTGCACAAAAGCCTCATTCAGAATCCTCTGATATTGATGTATCAGTTGTAACTGGAGCTCAAGCAGCGAGTTTGATCTCTCAATTTGCTTAATGATAAGAGTTAGCTTTGATTCGAGATCCAACAGAAGCAGGCCTCCGCTGGTTTGTATAGACAGAGCGGCTGTTGTAACAATATGCTCCGTAAACTCTCTTAATTGGCCTGGAAAATGAAATGGCACACTATTATAATATTGCTGTTAAAACCAGCATGCTCTTAGATAATCAGTTGAATAGAAAACTCGCCCTTGGACTGGAAATGGCTATTCTAAAATCAGACTTTTGAGGCAGTGCAACTTCATAACAAAAAATAGCATTTTATATTTAGTGGAGATTGTGGAAGGCACATGAAGATCTAGCAGCCTGTCAAAAGAATGGATATGAATGAACTAGTCATACTTCAATGCTTTTGGTTGTAACAACTCTGTGCTTATGAACACACCTGTTGAAGGTTAAAGTCAATCATACATGTTTGGAACAATATGAAGGTGAGTAAATGATTCTTGGGTAAACTTTCCCTTTAAGTGAAGAAATGTCAGCATTCCTTAAGCTAATGTCAAACTGCTCCAGTACAATGTGACTTTATGTGAGCCACAATGTGTATCCATAGGCATCATCTACCAACGACACTATACTGTATGTAGTTATCGCCATGCATCTGTGTAATTTATATATGACATTGCTAAATTCCCCCTAAGGAACCAAGAGAGTACATCTCAACTTTAATTCTTTGTAGAGTCAAAACAGAGCCTAGGATGTGTGGTATGTCAATAAGAAGACTGATTGGATCGATTCATGCTTATTTATTTAGCAGGGTGGTGATGAGATGGTGATAATATTTATTCTAGTTACTTTCACACACTCATTCAGTATTAAGCATTGGCTTCTCAATGGGATGATTTCAGCTTGGATTTAATCTTTTACGCATGACCTACCAACTTCAGATGAATTCTGCAAAAAAAACAAGTGTTTTCATTTCTGGGTGAACTATCTCTTTAATGGGAATCATATAATAAAATTGGGATATATGATTTCCTTAAAGGCTTTGGGTTGAATAACATGAAATACAATTTTAATTATTAAAACAATCATTCATGTTATCATCTGATTATTTTTTTTGTAATTACACTGCTACAGCAATTTTCTGCTGCACTATAATCAAAATTACTGTAAAACAATTATTTTATTGAAATCAGAATGAAAATGCAAGGTAGATTGTATTATGGTAATATGAATTGGGGTGGTGCTTAATTATTGTCACACAGCAAAACAATCTTAATGGTCCTTAAACAAATTCATATTTCTATATTTTCCTGACATGTTTTCAAAAGATTGACCCGACACCTGACAAAAATCCCTCTCCAAATTAATTGCCACAGCACCTGTGCCAGTGACAGCTTCCTTTAGCTGCTGATCTAACAGAGATGACACAGCATAACATGTCTGAGTGACTTTGAGCATGTCAGCACAAAAAGCTCAGAAACCAAGCGACATGTTTACATAACAGTGCTGTAGGACATGAACTCGCTCTTGTCCTCACACACACAACACCCTGATCCATTAATCTCACACTCAAACTGCGCTGCTGAATCCAATATCAAGTGAAAGGCATGATTTAGATTTGCACATCATATAGGTGTATGAAGTATTTAAAGAAAATATACTGTCACTGAAACACTCAAATGTCTCCAAGAATATTAAGATCTCAATCCCTGTTTTAAATTTCCTCTCCAACACTCTGATCACTTCCTGGATGCAGTGTCCTAATACACATGGTGCTCTAGGAAGCACTTTTACACAAAGTGTGACTGATAAGTATCAGCAGGACAAGTGGCACTGGAGGTAAAGGGCCAGACTAGGACATTAGCAGAAGCTGAATGATTGATGATAATGTTTGAAAAGGAATATGAGCCCACAATAGATTCAGAAAGGGTGAAGAAAGCATTTAGTTGGAATTATAGAAAGCAAGGAGGTTCTATATGTGACTTCTGCTTCAAAACAACATGACCACTGTATTTAAAGGCGAAGGGTGTAATTTCTTTGCCACTAGCAGTACCGAACAGAATTGCAAGCAAGTTTTAAACACTCTTAACATCTTTAATAGCTTGTGGCTAGACACAATGCATACTGTTAAAGATGACCCCTCCCCAATGAGCCCAGTTAAATCATATTCAAATGTCAAAAAAGTTCACACAGTATAATCTGCAAAACACAAACAAACAGATAAACATGCCATCCCCTAAACAGAACAGCGACTGAAGGATGAAGGCCTCTAGCATTAGACCAGCACTTCTTTTATTTGCCTCTGAGATTAAAGCTGCCATTTCATTCCTTTCCTTACCTTCACCAGTTGTCAGAGCAAGCGTCTCTTCAATTCACATGGAAAGTCTGCAAACACAACAAAGCTCTAGCTTTTTTTTTACAGTCCCTCTCTCGCTCTCTGGTCTCCACCCTCCCTCCCGTTCCATTCCTGCTGCTTCAGTCTTGTGACTGGAACCAAGACAAAAGCCACCCAACTCTTTCAAATAAAGGATTTAGAAAGCATTTCCCCACCCATAGAGCAAAATGTAATGTACAAAGTGGATCTGTGACTGTTTATTTGACATTAATTTGGCACTTTTTCGAAAATCTTTTCTTTTTCACAAATTCTTCATGTTCAACATCTTCTTGATAAACTAAATGCTCAACACAGGAAAGATACTCTGGACTCTCTGGCCCTCAGACAACAGATTTACACAAAATATTAGTAGAGCAAATTACAGAAATATCATGTTATATAATGCAATTAATATTTGAGACAGCACTTCTTTTTAAATAGAAAAAGGTTTTTAAAAGGAAAGATGGTAAATCAAGCTAAAAACAACATTCACAACTATCTCTGGGGGAGCAGGCGGAGCCGCGGGAGGAACTCTCTCTGGGGGAGCGGGCGGAGCCGTGGGAGGAACAGCCTCTGGGGGAGCGGGTGGAGCCATGGGAGGAACTGTCTTTGGGGGAGCGGGCAGAGGTGGTCCCCTTGGTCTCCTGGCCCTCCTCCTGATCTCCTTGGTCTCCTAGCCGTCCCCCTGGATCTGCTCTGGTCTCCTTGGTCCCTTGGCCATCCGACCTGATCAGCTCTGGTCTCCTTGGTCTCCTGGCCATCCACCTGATCTGCTCTGGTCTCCTTGGTTTCATGGCCGTCTGCCTGATCTGCTCTGGTCTCCTTGGTCTCCTGGCCACCCGTCTGATCAGCTCTGGTCTCCTGGCCATCCGTCTGATCAGCTCTGGTCTCCTTGGTCGCCTGGCCACCCACCTGATCTGCTCTGGTCTCCTTGGTTTCCTGGCTGCCTGCCTGATCTGTTCTGGTTTCCTTGGTCTCCTGGCTGCCAGCCTGATCTGCTCTGGTTTCCTTGGTCTCCTGGCCACCCGCCTGATCTGCTCTGGTCTCCTAGCCACCTGCCTGCTCTGCTCTGGTCTCCTTGGTTCTCACTCCCACTGCCTCAATCTGCTCGGTCTTCCAAGCCCCCAGCTCCACCTCAGCACTCTGAACCACAGGTTCCAGCTTGGTCCTCTAAGCCTGCAGCGTCACCCTGGCTCTCTATCCCTCCAGCTCCACTTTGGTCTCAAGCCTCCCTAAACTTGCCTTGTTCCTCTGCTCCCCTTGCTCATTGTGCCCTCCATAATTACCTGTTTCCCCCTTCCCCCCACAGACAATTATTTATTTTTGGGGTGTCTGGAATCCGCTCCTTAAAAGTTTTTGTGCTTTTATGTTGAAATTCTTGTTTAGTTCCCACTTTCCTGTTTGTTTTGTAGTCCTTTTGTAGATTTATTTGATGATTGGTTCTCCCTGATTGTTTCCTCAGGTGGTCCTCATTCCCTGATTGTTTCCCCAGTTGTTCCTTGTTTTCATTTGTTTCCCCTGGTTAGTTTGTCAGTCTTTGCATGTATTATGTTTATGCTGTGTTTTGGTTTCCTCACCTGCCTCGTCACAGCTTTATTATATTATTAAATATAGATGACAGAAAATTTATGACGTGCTGATATGAAGGCGTGCAGTCTCATGGAACATGCGCATCTCAGGATCTCACTCTTTGTTTCTGTCTTCTGATTTTCTTTTTTTTATTAGTGCTGCAAATGACCTCAGACATTTCAGCTCAGGAGGTGTTTTGAGTTCAGTTCACTTTATTTCCACAGAACAGTTTATAGTAAACGCAACTCTGCAGCCTGCAAAATAATACAAACTATATATATATATATATATATATATATACCCTCAGGTAGAAGATTCAGGATGCCAGCAATTTTTAAAAACAGGGGGAAAAATTCCTTCTTGCCACAGGCAGTAAAATTAACGATAGGTAGTGTGGGTGTTCACTGAGCGGGTCTCAGTGAAGATTAGAATTTGTTTTTATTTATTTTATATATAAATCTGCATATTTGTTACATGTATATTGTTGGTTTTATATGTACGCATGATAAAACACAAGCAACAAAAATTTCCCTAGGGGGATAATAAAGCAATCAATCAATCAATCAATCAATCAATCAATCAATCAATATATGTTTCTCAGCAGCCTCTGATGCTGAAAGAACTGCAACTGTCGTGTCAAATCATACCCATCAAAGACCCAGAGGGGTAATCATATGTAAAGCCTGATTAAAAATCTCTATCAGGCTATCTTATTGCATCTGATCAGATTAACACACTCACAAATAAACAACACTTGAATACTGTAACCACAAACAAGTAATCACAAACATTGACATCATACACAATTTCATTGAATCTTTGTTTGGACATTTTAATTAATGGAATTTCCAAATATATAGCTCCTACCTGAACCCGAGGAGAGGATCATGTTCCCAGATCTTTGGACTTCATCAAATCTGCTGAAAATTACATTCAACCTGTATTGAGATGAGAGGACAGGGGGGAAAAATTAAAACTTCAAAGAGCAGGATGAATTACACCTACTGAAAGTGATATTAGATAAACCTTGCTTTGTTAAAGTTAAACAGTAAGCAGATCTTGAGAACAACTCTTGAAAATGCTCTCGGGTGAGGCATTTTTCCACCATGACCTTCGTTGTATACAACACAATCCTCCGAAACAAGAGTTGTAAAAAAACAGAGAGCTTTCAGTGAACAGGGTAAATGTCTACAAAATTGAAATACCTTTCATCCAATTACTCACATTTTGCTGAACTATTCTGACTTCACTACTATTTCCATGGAAGTTAAGGTTTGTGTCATAGCTATGGACATAATGACATTATGAACCAACTCACTAAGCTGCATGTTTATATGATTGAGGGTTACTGGCAGGTTTGTCATGTAAATGTAGACCAAGAGACAGTTAAGATTAACTTTTTCTGTGTTTGTTTTTCAAAAGTTTGATTTACTATGCAATTATAATGTAATTTGTTTAGAACCCCAAACTCTCAAACCTTCCACCCCAACACCAAGACTTAAGATTTATTGACACTAAGAAGCAAAAATCAGTTTAGAAACCTTCAGGGTTGTGATTTAAAAGGGTTGTGATGGATTGTTTTGTGAATCTGTCCCAGTTTAATGTAGGCTGTTATTCAGGGATGGGGCGGCACCAACATTACAGGACTCTACAGCAAACCCACAGCCTGTAAGCTTTGCTACTTATTTTAAATGGAAAAAGGTTAGTCAAAGAGGGTGTTTTCAAAGTCTTACAAGTGTCAAAAATGTCCCATTTAATTCTAAATTATTGAGAGAAGGTGCAAAATGGTCATGATTTTTTTTTTTTTTGGTACCTAAAGAGACATTAACTAACATAAGATTGGAACTCAGAGGTAAAAAATGACCAAAAATTATATCTAAACTGATTAAAGACCAGTATCCTCAAATGATAGCAACCCATATGGATCACATGTGAAACAGTACCATACAAGCTCAGCTGCCTTAAACTCCTTCCACTCTGTATTCACAGAGCTGTGGATGCTTTGTTCATGTATAACCCCCTGAGAATCCCTCATTCTTTACACCCAGTGACCTGAGCATCAAAGCCGATTTCTCTGCATGTTCTGAGCTCCCTGTGAGGGGATGCTGCCATGCTGAATATAGACATGCTGACACATCTCTGACTTGCTGTTGCAACACCCTGCCTTTGCTGACATTATGGCTAAGTCAATAGATTTTCAATCAGAACTAGCAAGTTAAGCCTTGTGATATTAATATTTAAGAGGAATGTTGTTTCCAATAATTATGCTGTTTGAAAAAAAGCATTCGATATTAAATGAGAACAATCCCTGCTGACAGCCACAGAAAAAGCAAACATCCCTTCTCCTCCAAAAGTCCTGCAACAAAATTTTGAATTGTTAATGAGATGGGATGCCTAGTCCATGTTTTTGGTTGCTAAACCCTAATAAAACAGCACTTTAAAATGTCAGGCTCCCAGTAGAACGCGTTTTAGACTGAAAAACGAATTTTGAACACTTAGGAAAATTGTAAACTTTGTTGTGCACACTAGATTTACAGTTTGTTGCCTACAGTGAAAAAAGACTGACTAATGTGGATGCAACAATTCTTTCACAGATCTCCCTGAGGGGGAGATCTGTGAAACACAAACACAAATGATTGTATTAATGAGATTTGTTGATCTGGCCTTTGATGCATCACCTTGAATGAATGAATGCAGAAAACCATTAAATATGTGCAAATATAAACACTTATTGGGTGGCATTTAACAAAATCCTGAGAGATGAAACTAAAGAGATGTAATATACAATTACATCGTCAACCCCCCAGCTGAGTTTCGTGTTTTTTTTTTTTTGCTTTCTTGATTTTGCTTTAAAAATTGAATTCATTTTTTGAAACATGAGAAACATAAACATAAGACATTTCTAAATTCAACTTGCACTTTAAACTAAGCGAAAAAAGCAATAAAATAATGACGTGATAAAAAAAATCTTACTGAACCACCTTATTTAAACATTTACCATCTCTAACATCTTTACTTGCTATCACGCAAGTATCCGTCAAAGACACCAGGTGGAAAATTTCTAATAGCCTACAGATTAAGAACTAAAGACAATTATAAATGTAAAGACAATAATAATCATAATAAATAAGCCTAATAAATTCCCTTGTGTTCCCAAAATAATGCTGCTAAATGTGTGTTCTTATCGAATTTGTGATTGTATTGCATTTTGGTAATAGTTAATGCTGCCTAAAAAAATTAAATAAAATCAATTTTAGGTTCAAGGTGAACGGGTCTTGTATTACTTTATGATTTATTCACATTTGTCTTTAATACAAATATATATATATATATATATATATATTACTGAACCTGCAGAGTTGCATTCACAATGCATGCTAACCATGTGGAAATGAAGCGAACTAAACTCGCAGCACTTCCTTAAGTGATCAGAGATAATTTGCAGCATTCTAATAGACAACATTATACTTGCAAACAGTTTTCAGACAAGTGAAACAGGAAAAAAACAAACAAACAAAAAAAAAAGTGAAAACTCTTTACATGCACTTGTTCTACGAGACAGGCTTGCACTGAGCCTATGCCTCCGAACAAACGAATCAGCCTTTTCTTTTGTCTGTTCCTAAAAATATAATAAATTGTGTTTCTTTAAGCATGTGTCTTTGTGACTAACAGCATTTCTTGTCATGTATCACTCCGAGACGTCTTACAGGTCACCCACCTGTTGCGGGGTAGATAAGCAAAATTACCCGCGCATGAAATACATTTGGATTTGGAGGAGCATGCAAAATGGATTCAGCCTCATCGCATTTTGCGAGTGGCGGGTGCTAGTTTCAAACCCTGGGCTACAGTTTAATGTACTTGGCAACTTCCCAGATCCATGGTTTTGCCATTTCCTGATACTGTCGATCATCGTCTGTCAATGAGTGTCGCAATCAGCATTGGGATCTTTGTAAAACATCATCGATATCCGATAATATCGTCCTATCGCCAGCTCTATTGAGCAGAGTGAAAATGATGTCATTTCACACTGTTTTCCCCAGCATGTTCCAATGGAGCCTGCCCTAAAAGACTTACAACAAAAACCAATGAGAGGATCAGAGAAACAGATGCTTATATAATCCCTGGAGCATCCCAAGATTCCATTAAGGGGGAGGGACACCTAACAGATGTTACAACCAAATTCAGACCACAAGCAAATGCTGGTAGGCTTTACTTCTTTATCTGCACGCTCAACTTTAGACTTAAACACTACAGCCACAACCCCAAGGGCACACTAAGGTTGCTGTAGGGTAGTATGGGTGGAGCGAAATGTTTGAAACTGCCAATGTTCTTGTTCAGTGTTCAAACCAAAGGAGGATTTTGCTGAATTAGGCTACATAGTCAATGTGAAATGAGCACATCATTTTAGCTGATAGGAGCAAATTGTTCCAAGTTAGAGGGCAGAGCCTTGGGTCTGGAGGGAAATTAAGACCTAATGACATGTTTGAACAGCCAGTTTCCTCTCTTTAGTGAATAAGAATGATTATAAGTACTAATAGAGGCTGATTCATAAACCTCTCCACTTAGTAGGTTTAGAAACACTTACTGATGGGGGGGAAAAAAGGTTTGTACAGATTAATCAATGAATGATAGAAGTACAGTTGAAGTCAGAAGTTTACATACACTTAGGTTGAAGTCATTAAAACAGATTTTTTAACCACTCCACAGAATTAATATTAGCAAAATAGTTTTGGCAAGTCTTTATCTACTTTGTGCATGACACAAGTAATTTTTCCAACAATAGTTTACAGACAGATTGTTTAACTTTTAATTGACTATATCACAATTCCAGTGGGTCAGAAGTTTACATACACTTATTTAACTGTGCCTTTAAGCAACTTGGAACATTCCAGAAAATAATGTCATGCCTTTAGAAAATGTGCCAGTTAACCAAGTACCTGTCGATGTATTTTAAGGCCTACCTTCAAACTCAGTGCCTCTTTGCTTGACATCATGAGAAAATTTAAAATTATAAAATTAAAATTATAAACACCATGGGACCACACAGCCATCATACCGCTGAGGAAGTAGATGCATTCTGTCTCCTAGAGATGAATGTAGTTTGGCGCAAAAAGTGCAAATCAATCCCAGAACAACCTTAGGACCTTGTGAAGATACTGGACAAAACAGGTAGACAAGTATCTATATCCACAGTAAAACAAGTCCTATATCGACATAACCTAAAAAGGTGGCTCAGCAAGGAAGAAGTCACTGCTCCAAAATCACCATAAAAAAGCCAGACTAGAGTTTGCAAGTGCACATAGGGACAAAGATCTTAATTTTTTCAGAAATTTCCTCTGGTGTAATGAAACAAAAATTGAACTGTTTGGCCATAATGATCATTGTTATGTTTGGAGGAAAAAAGGGTGAGGCTTGCTAGCCGAAGAACACCATCCCAACAGTGAAGCATGAGGGTGGCAGAATCATGTTGTTGTGGTGCTTTGCTGCAGGAGGAACTAGTGCACTTCACAAAATAGATGGCATCATGAGGAAGGAAAATTATGTTGATACATTGAAGCAAAATCTCAAGACATCAGCCTGGAAGTTAAAGCTCATCGTAAATGGGTCTTCCAAATGGACAATGACTCCAAGCATGCCTCCACAGTTGTAGCAAAATGGCTTAAGGACAACAAATTCAAGGTATTGGAGTGGCCACCACAAAGCCTTGACCTCAATCCGATAGAAAATTTGTGGGCAGAACTGAAAAAGTGTGTGCGAACAAGGCGGCCTACGAACCTGACAAAAGTTACACCATATCTGTCTGGAAGAATGGGCCAAAATTCCAGCAACTTATTGTGAGAAGCTTGTGGAAGGCTACCCAAAATGTTTGACCCAAGTTAAACTATTTAAAAGGCAGTGCTACTGAATAATAACAATGTGTATGTAAACCTCTGACCCACTGGGAATGTGATGAAAGAAAGAAAAGCTGAAATAAATCATTCTCTCTACTATTATTCTGACATTTCACATTCACACAATAAAGTAGTGATCCTAACTGACCTAAGACAGGGAATGTTTTCTATGATTAAATGCCAGGAATTGTGAAAAACTGAGTTTAAATGAATTTGGCTAAGGTGTATGTAAACTTCTGACTTCAACTGTAAATGCACAGATTATGGCACTCATCTAAAGTCAAACAAGTAATTTAGATCAGTGGTTCTCAACTGGTTGGTTAAAAATCTGTTCAGGTGAAGTTGAAGACAGCAGGGGGAAAATAAATGCTTAATGCAAATGATAAAACGCAACCAAACATATAATTCTGTATTGTTAAAATAGCTAAATAAATATGCTATTAACTATTACAAGGAAAGAGAAAATGCTTCCTATATCTTTTGATGTAGACAACAAAGGTGTGTCAAACTAGTGCAAAACATATTCACATAATATTCACACAATATTTATACAGTGATTGATCCATGTGCTAGGCTGGTAATTCACAGTAATGCTGTTGTATATGCATTTACAAAATGTCAAAAATGTATAATTCAGCCTACATTATATTAATACATTTCCATATTGTTGGGCCTATTCAGTTCATGGCTCATGATTTTCTGGACATTTTTGTTTACCTTTGTACGACAAACAATTTAGTATTTAGTCCAATGTACTGTAAACCTGGGTCCCGAAGCAAAACCAGTCAATAACCGCTGCTCTAGATAGCATGCTAAATAATGTGCATATGCCTCTATTTAGAAAAATATTACAGATAAGTCCAGAATTTCACAGAAATGTCCATCAGAATTTGAAAAGACCCTAGGAGTGTCCCGAATACTCAGTGTAGATGTTAACCAGGTCTAATCATTGTCTGTGACCTATACTGAGTGGGAGCAAAAATGAGAGAGAAAGAGTAGAACAAAGGGAGATCTTACCTTGATTGCGGCAGTCCTTTTTTGCTAAGGTCAACCCTAACCTTCTCTCCAACATGCCTGTATATTTCCACAAGGCAGTTCATGGCCGCATCCCGAACCTAAAAAGACAATCATAAAACAACTTCATAATTACAATGATTTTAACGCGGGTCTCGTTGAGCATTGTACTTTGTAACTCAAAAAGTTTGTATTTCATCTGTGCAATTAAACTATTTTGGGACAAAAAAATTATAAACTATAAGAGCTTTTTTGTTAAGATCCTAAGAGACATATTATGTAGACCCTATAACAGGGAAAACAATGCAATAAAGTGTTGCACTATTGAAACTATTGTGACCTTCCTCTGCTTCAATTTTCTTAAACAGAGTGCAATGTCTTAAAATATGTGTCTCTATTTACTTAATAAACACAAAAGCACATTATAAAAGTTCTGGTGACTCTAGATGAGAAACCACCAGCAGAGGTCACTATAGCTTTGCGTAATGTAATGTTGCTACATTATATTGGTCATTGTTCTGTTAAAAATCCATGCTATGCAGATCAGGATTTTAAATGATCTTAGATTACAACAAATGTTTTTGAGTACCTGACTTGTGGGGTCTCCGAGTAAATTACATATATGTGGTACAATTTTGCTCAGGGTTAAGCCTTGGGCACCATATCTGAAAAACAAGACAGATCCAACATGGGGAGAGAGGCAGCATTAGTGCATCATGGGGGGTTGCAGTATTTTTGCCAAGTCCAGCTTTACTGGCTTATCCTAAAAGAACGTGTTTCTCCATTTTAATCACTAATGTCTGCAGAAAAATCCAATTACAAGTGGAAATTTAAAAAAAAGTTGCATATAAATTGTGGGTTCACTGAATGGAAGTTACAATATCCGAACAGAGGACAAAGGGACTTACGTGTTTAGAGTGGCAATGAGACAAAGACAGACTCCTTCTCTAGTCCTGTTGTTTTTGTGTTTGAACCCTCCCAGCATTCTGTCCCATATGTACTGCAATGAGAATCCCCATGTAATACTTCATCAGTACAATTTAATCACATCTAATCGTATTAAGAGATCTCACACCAGTCTTTTCAGGGAACAAAAGGTTGTGTGCATTAACTAATGGCACTTTTCCACTGCACGTTATGGTTCAACTCTACTCGCTTTACTTTTCTGAGCTTGCTTTTCCACTGCAGTTTAGTGCTGCCTCAACGTGGGTGGAATTATAGGCTGATCGTCATAGTTGCACTGCCTCTACTGCCGTGACATCATCTTAAACCAGACACAAACATAACTTATGATAAACAATAACACGACCGCTAGCTGTTAGCTACTAGTGCTGCATAAAGCAGTTGTTGCATGGTGATTTTACACAAATGTAACAGTTAAATTGGCCTGGTTGTTTTAAAAGCAAGCTTTACAGTAGGTGGTCAACTAAATAAAGTGAAGCCTTCAAGCAGAGTATAGAATTAATGTACCATCCTCCATCATGGAGTCCAGGGCACTCTCCCATTGCTCTCCGGTCTAGATAGCGTCCATTTGGTCGAACCACTTCCACTTTTCCTTGATGATTCTGTAGTCACTTAAAAAAAAAAAAAAAAAAATATATATATATATATATATATATATATTTTCCCTACACTGTTGGTAGATACGGTGGTAGCCGGGTGCGGCCAACAGCTGAGAAACTTCCTGAAAGACTTTTCCGTTTCATGTCGTTTCGTTCGCCGCTAACGGGAGGAATGTCTGCACCACGGCATTTCTTATTACAATTCCAAAGTCGCGTGAACAAATGATACTGCTATAGCTGTAACTTTAAAACTAGCGGGTTGATGTCCCATGTCGCAAATCCAGTGACGCTGGTAGTGACGATTCTCTGTGACCAGTCAGTGATCTGCAGGGTTTTGACGTCACATTTAGTATCGGCTCGGCTCACTTGGAACCTCGACAGAGGTGGTACTAAAAAAAGTACCAGGCACTATCCACAGTGGAAAACCCCCAAAAGTCAAGTCAAGTTGTACTGTGCAGTGGAAAATCCCCATAATTGAAATCCACATTTAAAACATCTCATGAGGCAACTTCTGTTCTAAGTGGAGGATGCTGTTCAAACCTCTCATTACAAGTAATGTTACAGACTACTATGTTCCTGTACTGTCCATTTCACAAAATAAATTCATGTGATGTTAAAGGACAGAATGACAATGTTAATACAAACCATAAACAGATGCCACATGAGGATTTGCAACCATAATAAACTGAACTATATTCATGTTATCGAGGAACATCCTGGCATTCATCTAAGACTAAATTAAGACAGATTGCAAAACAAAGCTACCTGAGGCGTAGCTGCCTGCTCCATGATCTTCAGCAGCAGGGTTTGATCTTGGTCTCGGACTTGATCTTTGGCATCACCTAACCGATCTATCAAGCTGGGCAAAACTGAAGATAAAGAAGTAGATAAACAGAGTATAATGGATATTCTGTGAATGATTTCACTGTTTGGGAAATAAAATCTGACAGAAAATATTATTAAATGTTTAGCTAAATAAATCCTACCTGTACCAACTTGTGGTCGAAATCGGTCCTGTAATCTTGTTACTAAGGCAGATAGAAGGTCCATTCCCAACAAAGCCAACTGAAATTGAGAAAGAAAACCAGAGTATTAAAACAGTGTATTTCTGCAATACTTCAAAATGTTTAGTCCTAATTTTGAAATTAGAACTATAAGTGTGTAGTATGCATAATAGTTTTAACTTTATGCAACTTTGCACATGTCACAATTTACTGGTGGTTGACCGATATATATCGCCAAGTCCGAGAGATCAGCCGATTAAATATCGACACATTTTCCCCTTTGGCCGATTTGTTTCTTGAGGAAGAATGACCATGTAAATTTAAATGACCAGTCACGGTTAGTTTTGTTGTTGCATGTTATCCTATTACTACAATAATAGACCGCTGTGCAACACAGTGTCATTTAAATGGTCCACATATCAGAGCCGCGGCAGATGCATTTGAGCTCATAATGTTAAAGTGCTCGCCTGTTTCATTCTCTCTCTCTCTCTCTCTCCTCAACAGTTCCAAGTAACATATAACTGTCTTGTCTAATGATAAAAAGGCAAATATCAGTAAAAATAACATCAAATACCATCTGAAAATGTGTAGATATCGTTTAAAAAGATGTAATTTACACAAAATCCAGCATTTTCTTCCCATCCAGCACTCATCTAATATCTTCCTCTGAAGCGCATATTACATCAATCAGAATAAAAAGTTCCTCTGATTCACAAATCATTGTCCGTGACAATCCAAGCAGGCGATCCAGGCCATTTAACCCTCTGGGGTCGACGGACGTGCTGCGCGTCCTGCTGGATATTTTCGTCATTACAGCGGAAACAATTTAAAATACTCCGTCATTTTTGGGTATACAGATAATTGTAAGACATCATTAGAGACTATAAAGGGTCACTTTTATTTGTGTACATTCACAATAACAACAAAATCTTGTGCTTTTGTAAAATAAAGAAAATAAAATGGGTGAGCTTTCAGCAGTCTCTGTGTTCACGAGCATATTTCAGAAACACGTTACTAAAATGAACTGAAACTCCACAAATACTTATCACACAAACATGAAACATATGTCTAAAGAAAGCTTCAAATGTCTACTTTTAAATAAAACAATTCAAATTTAAAACAAATATTGTCCTGCAATGCAATCTGTTTGAAACAAAGTGATGTACAGTTTTTTACCGGTCCATCTAATTATCTGTAACATGATCCCACCCACCAGCAGAGCGCGCCATTCATACGCTAATGTGCTGAGACGATCAACGCAAATGTACACGCCCCCGAGTGTGAGGTTTGATTAAAACATATTTCATAAATTTTTCTGCGCGTTTGTGATGATACACATTCGAGGAATCTCCTGGATAGTAAGGAAGAGTTAACATTTTCCTCAGAAGAAGAGCGGGACTCCAATGAACGTTTGTATTTTGAAGAGAGACTTGATCCAGCAGAGGATACAATTTCGGACGAGTAAGTCATTTAGTTTTCATTAGTTGACATGCTATTTTTTTATAAACGTGTACATATTTTACTAGTGGGACTGTTTACAGACTTGCCAGCCAGGATTCAGAGTATTGTCATTTGAAATATGTCCTAATAAGCAAGTTTTAGTTCCATTTAAATGCTGTTGTTTCGGCTAAAGCAGGTATTTAAATTGTATGCTGTATAATATAAATATGGTATGGAATATGATATAAAAATAATATGAATGTTTAGATTATATTTTATCTAGTGTTTATAATGCCTCATTATCATCAACAAAGCTTGTGCTTGCAAATATGTGTTCAGGTTAAATTAGTAAAATGCACTTTAAATATGCCCATATTACAAAATCAGCATATTATTATGATTTTTGAAGGATCCTGTGACACTGAAGACTGCAGTAATGATGTTAAAATTCAGCTTTGATCACAAATGGCCTTTTACAATATATTCAAATAGAAAACGGTTCTTTTAAATTGTAAAAAGAGTTCCGAATATCAATGTTGTTTCAAATAAATCCAGTCTTGGTGAGCAGAAGAGACTTCTTTTAAATGGTAGTGTAGGTCTAAAATTAAGTAAAGTCTTATGTAAAGAAAATGCATAGTCAGATTTCTTCTTTTAACTTAAAACTTGATTTTGATCATTAAGTCTCCTCACATTCATTCTCTATCCCTCATTGTTAGGCCCAGGGGAGGGGTCTTTGTCTCTCAGGTGTGAATTAGAATCCATATTCATGATCATTCATGCCTCCTTGCATATTACCTTTCAACACTAAAATTGTCTTACAAAAGTTAAATTACTATATTGTTTTGTATGAATGAGTGATCAGGATTGTTTTCACATAATTTTGTAGCAAAAACTCTAGGCTACAAGATCCAGTTCTCAAAAGTCTTGTGGATAAATGTTTAATATGTGTTATATGGCCTTATTTCAGTGACTTAACATTTTCGGTTTTTTCCGAAACCATGCATAAGCGTTATTTTCTAAGCAATACAAAGCTGTACACACATGTTGCTCACATATTATTGTAGCCCAGTTTGTGCTGAATACAGTGTTATTAGACTTTAGCCATTAATATGTTTTTAAGCAACTGAAGAAACTGCTATCTACCATTTAAAATACAATATTTTTTTTGATAATTTTTTACAAAGTTAAAGTTTGGTGTGAAATTGTGTAAATGTAGTGATGAGTTTATTTATTTTTTAAGCAAATTCGATTATCTCTGGATAGCAGGATCGGCCATTAAAAAAACCCTATCGGTCGATCACTACTGCATACTATACAATGCAAAATTGGTAAGAGTAAGAATGAAAGAATGCAAAAAGAACGGACACTGACAAACAGAAAGTGCAGTATGAAAGCATGCAATTTTTGACTTAGCCATGGCCTTAGTCTAAATGAGTTGTGCAAAGGATTATGGGTAAAACCAAAGCTTTTCATTTATTTTCTAATTTCTCATCACTTTATGACATTACAGTCAAAGATTTCCTCTCAAATATAATCACAACAAGCTCTACCAAACATATTTCCATGCAATGGTCAACAAATCACATGGACATGTCTCATTTTTAATTCTACCCATCATGCAGAAGACCGCTACAAAACAAAAGGACAGTAACAGCTCCACTCAACCACTTACCTTTCCTTGTCATGGGGTCGAAAAACTGCTTAATGAACATATAATGAGAACAGGCCTGCTAACACCATACCTAACATAATCGCATCACCTGACTTCTTGAAGTCAGACAATGATGCAATTTTTAGAAACCTTTTATTAACTCAAAAGTTAACAGTGAAGTTGTAAAAGTGTGCAAATTAAGTGGCAGCAAACAGCATGTTTGGTAGCACAGAAATGTTAAATCTATTTTCAATCCTTGCAAGACTACATCACTGTTTAGGACATGATAACTGAAGTTAAAATTTATATCCTTACATTTGCTTAGCCCTTCCCTCCAGCATAGCAAGACATTCATCCATGTTTTTAAGCACCTGGGCTTGACTGGACAACCAAATCAAGATCCTTTGTTCTCACCCAGAATATGACTGTAATTTAGCCAGTGACACCATACTGAAATATAGAACTAGGACAGATAAACCACATCTGAGCTGAGGAGTATTAAATGCCTTTAATGTCATATTAGGGACTCTTTGGCAAGTCATATCATGAGACACTGGGCACAGCACAGCCGATTTCTTTGTAGTCCTTTTTTTTGTATAGCACATACTGTAATCGCACAGATGGAAACACATTTAACCACAATCTTTTTGAATGCGATACCTGGACAACAGAGGTGCCAGACTACTAACAAGAAATACATTTCTCCATGTGTTATGTTGCAATTTCTAAAACTGGTGCGTAAGCTTTATTTACTTGCAAAAGCCAAATTGTCCTGATGAGTGTTAAATTTGGACTCTGCATGACAGTGATCAAAGATATCCACAAACACACATAATCTCACATGGCAGACTTCCCTGCCAAAACCAAGGGTTCAAAGGAAGGTATGGTGATGGGGTGGGGAGTTTATGTGCTGTAGTGATGAGGCTGCATGTCTTTCTGCCTGATGATAAGGTTTAGAGCAAACAACTGGTTTTTGATCCATCCACCAGTTAAAAAGACCAGACCATGCCCACTATTTACCAAAGGACCTCCCCCTCCCCACAGACAGATGGCAAGCCCTTCTCCAACCAAATATGCAGTCCAAACAACCTTCTCACGAAGAACCACCTTCTTCAGACTGTCTCAGGCTGCAAAATTTACACATACCCTTTCCAGTTATTTATATCTCTCCTCTCAGCAGTCAACGAAAAGAGCCAAGGACTATTGTTCTCCTTGCTGAGCTTCTTTTTTTTCCATCTCTCTGTTCCTCCTTTCGCTTCATTCCTTCTTCGGTTTCCTTCTTACCGAAACATCAGCAGAGAAAAAAAACCTCACAGGATAGCAATCGATTGTTTCTGCTTCTGCTCCAAACAGGAATCAATACCAAAATAAAACGTTATTACATACACCGATCAGCCACAACATTAAAACTAATGTCTAATATTGTGTAGGTCCCATTCGTGCTGCCAAAACAGCACCAACCTGCATCTCAGAATATAATTCTGAGATGCTATTCTTCTCACCACAAATGTACAGAACGGTTATCTGAGTAACTGTAGACTGTCAGTTTGAACCAGTCTGGCCATTCTCTGTTGACCTCGATCATCAACAAGGCATTTCCGTCAACAGAGCAGCTGCTCGCTGGATATGTTTTGGGCACAATTCTGAGTAAATTCTAGAGACTGTTGTGTGTGAAAATCCCAGGAGATCAGCAGTTACAGAAATACTCAAACCAGCCCGTCTGGCACCAACAATCATCCATGTGATTATCAAATCAGCCACTCGTGTGGCAGCAGTGCAGTGCATAAAATCATGCAGATACTGGTCAGGAGCTTCAGTTAATGTTCACATCAACCATCAGAAATGTGGGGAAAATGTGATCCAAATGATTGTTGGTGCAAGATGGGCTGGTTTGAGTATTTCTGTAACTGCTGATCTCCTGGAATTTTCACACAAAATAATCTCTAGAATTTACTCAGAATGGTGCCAAAAACAAAAAACATCCAGTGAGTGGCAGTTCTGCAGATGGAAATGCTTTGTTTCAAAGCACGATACTGCTTTGATGTCTTTTCTCTGAACTCTGATGGCTTGAACTTAATAGAAGTGAAGCCCAGCATTAGACAAAATGTAAGGCAAAAGACCTGCTTTCTTGTCATTTGTGGTGAAAACTGTTATGGTAAAGGTCTTTGTACATTTGTCTTGCTTTTGAAGGCTGACTGTAGCGTGAGGCAATGGCATTAGAGAGCTGGCTGTGAAGAGGTTTGGCCCACTGAACGAATACGCCCCTTCACTGAACTATAAGTCAGTCATTTATATCAGAACAAGAAAAGACATGCGGTTCAGGAATTAACTGAATTTACTGGTAAACAAGAAATGAGTGAATCAAACATCTTGTTCATGAACAAGGCTCTGCTGACTGGCTGAACGAGAGGAGGCAGCGTTCGTTCAATCAGTTTGAGAATCTTGTTCAAAAAGAAAAGGGGCCAGATGTCTAATGAATAAAAGTGAGTGATGACCACTCAATGGCACAAGGACAAAGTTAATGAAACTATCTTTTAGGCTATTATTGCTGTATTTTTTTGTATAGCTTGATAAAAAGTAATGCTAAGCAGTTCAAAATATGATAGATCTGCTTTGTTTTCATTTGTAGGGAAACGCTTATGATGCTTAAACACTCTGCAGTGCGGAAGTCTCTTAGTAGAATTGTAGACACACAAATTTTAATAAAGGCTTGTTCCAGTCCTGAATGACTATGTGTAATTTGCAAATTGTCAATGAACAAATCCCCACCACTTGTTCCCAGTTCATAGGCTGTAAAGACACTTGTTGCACTTGTGAATTGAAAGAATATTTTTTTTTTCCAAAGAAGTTTCAAACATTTTCCCTATCTTCGACTGTTCGCACAAACAGGTAGTATACAGAGCTAAAGTTTTTACACTTTTCCTTGAAGTCACCCCACAAAATAACTACATATATTGGCCTCTATAAAGGGAAGTAGGTGTGTATGGGAAACCCATATTTGCAATTCCATTTGGTGCCACTAGTGGCACAATCAAATTTAAGGAAAGCATGCCTTCTTTGTCTGACTATTTCAAGTGGCCTGATTTGGCACACTATGCAATTCATAAATCCACAATATGGTGCCTAATTTTTCCTCTACATGTCCGGTTCTTGTGAACTAAGTGCTCCTGTAACTGGTTTTACTTCCATGCTTTGCTCTGTTGGGGCCAGATTTGTGAGCATTCACTGAGGTTTACCATGAGTCAGGATAACAGCTGGGATGAGTAAAGGTGAACAGGCCCAGGCATGGATACAAGAAATCAACATAGGCATCCCCTCTACATGCTAGGCCATTATTATCATCAACATACCAGCAACGCCACCATCACCAAGATAAAGTAAAGGCAACCCACCCTGGAACAGCCTCGAATTTTGGCAAGTTTGTGAGTTCAAAAGCATTTGATTAGATAAGCTGGCCACAGGTCAGTGCTTGAGGGGGAAGAGATTCAGGGCCAGCTGTAATATAAGACTAATGTTGCAGCACAGCTGTTCTCAAGCAGTTAAGTGGCTCACTGAGTCACTGGTAAGAAAGGCCTTTGGGACAACAGGAGCACTAAGTTGAGTCTGAAGAGAACGCCCACAATAATGCAGTATAAATAAAAACTGTAGCAGCGAAGCAGAACTTACACCTTTCCACTCATTCTGCTTGAATTCCCTCCATTCAAAGCCTGATATGAGAAGTCTGCTCATCCTACACAAAATAAATACCAGTTAGTGCCCTTTTGTTATTTCCGTTTATGACTAGTTGACCCTGGCCCTGCTATAACGGGACTGTCATGTTCCCAAAGGTGAGAGAAGGTTATAAACCAGGAAGCCCTGAGGGAACAAACACTGTAGGGCTTTAAAGGAATAGTTCACCTAAAAAGAATTCTGTAATTATTTACTCATGTCATGGTCATATTCTGCCACCCCATCGCCCTCCCCTCCAACCCCACCAAAAAAATAAATACAATTAAAGCTCTTTTTCCATATAGTTCATAGTGACAACCGTACCCATATAGATCCCATAAAGAACCATAAATATGCATAATCGAACTGGCAAATCACATTAAGTTACATTGAGTGAAAATACTTTAATTCACTTGCTTCCTCACTAAAAGCTATCTTATTAAAAATCTACATATTCTTTTAACTCGCTTTGCCTTTTGAATCATTGCTGAGACTTTTAAAAGAGCTTTGTGCTGATCTAGAATAAAACAGAAAATAGATCTATGTGAGTTGTTCTGGTTTAAAACTCATTATGTTGGACTGACGGAAGCATCTCTAATAGACGGCCTTGACAATATGGCTAGGTGAAAGTGCACTGTTGTATTCTAAAGGCTTGTACTCTAAATGCACATCAAGTGAGCTGTTAAGATCTCTAGCGAGCTCATGGGACCGATTACTGAAAGCATGATCGCTATCAAAACAACATGCAAAAACCACGAGGAGCAAAACATAAGCTGGCCTACATCAAAACAAAAATCAATGCAGCTCAACATATTCCTAATGAGACTTGTTTACTGTTCATCCATTTTGTTTGTGTCACAGAGTAAGCTTTACCCAGCTGAAGTAGTAATTTATTTAAACTGAACTTGGAGTTGTGCAGTAAAATGTATGGTTCCATCTAGCTTTGGAAAATATTATGCAATGGCAAAATATAGTCCTATATTTTTCACTTTCACAAGCAATTTTAAAGTGTATAATGATCATAATAATCTCAATTAGATCAAATAATTGTGATCAGGCAATTATGTAAATACTGGGACAGGCCTTAGAACAATAATAGTACGAAAACAAACTAATTAAAATGTCAATGAGAATACAGCTTTTTTCAAAGCTCCATTGATGTAGCACCAGAAAACATTGGACGTCCTTCGTATAACCTTTGCGATCACTATTAAGCCACATCCATATTTAAACATGCATGGATTCAAGAGAGCTTATCACCGCTGACCTGCTCCCAAACCCATCTCCCTGTTTTTATGTAATAGGAACAACATACAGTACTGTCCAAACACACAATGTCCTTACAGAGATCATTAAGGTTCGCTGAGCTACCTATCTCGTGTAAAACCTCCAGCAAGTGTTCTGGGGACAACAGCATTCATAAGTGCAGCATTGAGCACATTTGTCATCTGTCATATAGGAGTGGTGGTGGCGTAGTGGGCTAATGCACACAACTGTTAATCAGAAGGTCATTGGTTCAATCCCCACAGCCACCACCATTGTGTCCTTGAGAAAGGCACTTATCTCCAGGTTGCTGGGGGGATTGTCCCTGTAATAAGTGCACTGTAAGTCGCTTTGGATAAAAGCGTCTGCCAAATGCATAAATGTAAATGTAATGTAAATGTCATCAAACTGAAACTCAGTACACGTGTTAGTAAAGTTTCTGATGTTCATTCTAAAGCATTTCATGAATTAACCAGAACTGCAGTATGGTTGTGTATCTTGATGGTGTCAATAAGAAAAAAAACAACAACTCTATTAGTCGACCAATAGAGGATTTTGCTGATACCGATAACTAAGGTGGTGGAAAAGGCTGATAACCGATATACTGGCCAATAGTTTTTTAAAAATGTAATTATAGAATGTATAAAAAAAACATTGAAACACTTTTCTATGACGGGTACAGACGCTGAGGCTAGAGGAGTCCAAAATGAATAAAATCCCAGATGTAGTTTATTGTTCAACCAAAATCTCAATAATAACCAGAAAAATTAAGATTAAGTGCATAATGCGGGTCTTAACTATAAACAAGCCCGAACACACCAAGGACTCTTAGTTTGAAATGACAGAAACATGGCTCCCTTACAATGTTCTATAGTTAAGTATTAACCAAATTAATCTTTTATACAGTATATTTCACCAGATGAGATTTAATGAGGAATAAGGTTTATTTTTATTCACAAGAAATTTAATTGGAGACACGATGTATGTGATGACAGGGGATATTTCCACATAATAAAATTTTTATTTCCTTCTTTGCATTTAAAACACTTGGTTATCTAACCAAAATAATAATAATAAAAACTTTTTAAAAACATTTGTTTAGTTTTTACTTTGTTTATGGCCATTCTAACTGTAGAATCCTCCAGCACCGGCCACAGAGGAATAGGACAGCCTCAAGTAAGGCTGGGCGATATGACGATATATATCGTGGTGATGAGTGTCAATCAACAGAGATTTTGCTTTATCATGTTATACTATATCATTACCATGATATAAAATTATTCATATCGTGATATAAGATTGTGGACATATCTCCCACCCCTAGCCTCAAGCGACAGTGAGAACCAGGCTAATGTTGCAAGATAGCTTATATTGCTCTGTGAATATAATTTCAATATCTCTGCACCTTTTTATGTTGTTTCTGTGCTGGTTTTAAACAGGATCATCAACTTTACTCTAAGGAATGATATGTTTAATGAAGTATGGAAAATAGCACATTGTTACTTACAGCATTAGGATTAAAACAAGCCCAAACACAAAGTAGCAGGTGAATAGATTTTTTCTCACAGATGGTGTGAGATGGCTAAAAACATTCGTTTGTGTGAAACAAATGTGCTTGCTGTACTTTACGAGTTGAGACTGCACTCACAGTCTGGCTGCCAGCATAAATATAACACTACACAGAAATGTTGGCATTGTGTGTTTTGTTGTTTTATGTTCGTTACATGCAATTTATTTATCGCCTCGTTTTGGTTTAATGCATTATTACAGCTGTTAGAAGTTTGTTATTCTCTCTCTGTTAGCGATTCATAAAGATTACTGTACCATAAACACTCCTAAATGGGCACTACCACCCCTGAAGACGTCAGTTCGAAATAAGGGGTGTGCTGAGTGACTCCAGCCAGTTCTCCTAAGAAACCAAATATGCCCAGTTGCTAGGGAGGGTAGAGTCACATGGGGTAACCTACTTGTGGTCACAATAATGTATGATTCTCGCTCTCGGTGGGGCACGTGGCCAGTTGTGCATGGATGCTGCAGAGAAGCCACGTGATAAGATGCCCCGATTGATGGTCTCAGATTGAGGCAACTCAGATTTGTCCTCCGCCACCCTGTTTGAGGCGAGTCGCTACGCAACCACGAGGACTTAAGAGTGCATTGGGAATTGGGCATTCCAAATTGGGGAGCTCGAGGGAGAAAGAAAGAAATAAATGAACGAAATATTCTAAACATTAAACCTAAAAGGCTGTGTAAAATTATCAATTTTCAGTTTAATCGTAATCTTCAATTGAAAGATCCTGATAAATTTGTAAAATTCCAAGATCAATCATTTATTTTAAAGTTTACTTTAGTTTATGTTGTTTTGATTATTATGTTCATTAAATAGCAAATGAACTGAATAGTTCGCATCCTGTTGGTAATTTTTTAATTCAAGGAATATTCCAGGTTCAATACAAGTTAAGCACAATCGACAGCATGTGTGGCATAATGTAATTATGTAATTAAACTGTCACTGTAAGTGCCTCACTGCAACCTAATTTTTTAGCTCTTTTGGGGACAAGTCAGAATAACTTTTAGTGTTAATCAACATTATGGCACAAATGATGTCAATTGAGTTTAACTTGTATCTAACCAGCAATATTCCTTAAATATTTTCATGATGTACCAAGTTAGAAAGTGTCATGTTCTACTAAGTTATGTCTAAAAAAAAATCAAGGTAACACCAAGGTACATTTTTGTTAGTGAATGAATATTTTCTTTTAACTAGACTTTTGACCTTCAGCATAATGTCTGGTCAAGCTTGCAGCCTTTTCTGGCCACGAACTGCCAACTTAGACAGGAAAGATTTGTATGGGATGAAAAGAGATCAATCGGAGTAACTGGGAATGGTGTGTCAATCCAAAACAACCAATCAGGGCATTTACTTTTTCTCACAGTAACATGCCATCCAAGTTCACACTTTTGTGGCCAGTGGAAACTTTATGATTATACACTCAAGAATGTCCTTGGGGCAATGTGTGGGCCATCTTGACATAGTGACAGAGGAATGTGGACATTTTGCCAGCCAAACAGAAACCTGACAGAGACAGAGAGACAGTGCACAGCTGATATTCAGCATATAAAGAGCATTTCCTCTTATCAAACACATAGCCTACACACACACGTGCGCACGGCTTTCACAACAGCAGATGCTGACAAGTGCAGGAAACCTAAGTCAGCTGAACATGTATGAGTGTGTACGGGTAAACTTTCTCTAATCCCTAAAATTGTCAGTGTGTCCAAAGCTAGTGTGTGGTCCAAACAGGTCACAGTATTGTTAAAAAAGGCAAGAAGTGTAAGTAAGCATCTAGCCTGAGATTGCTTTTTTTAGATTCACTCACTAAATAACACAACTTTGAGACTCTAGCAGTTGGTTTAGATATAAAAAGAGAGTGAGTGAGTGAGTGAGTGAGTGAGTGATTGAGTGTGTGAGTGAGTGAGTGAGTGAGAGAGAGACTCTGAAAGTGTTATTGTAAGAGGAGATTAGGAGTCTATGTAATAGACTATAGGGATACAGTGGAAAACTATAGGGATGTTCTAATAAAAAATTTTGGGGATGGAGTACGAGTTCCGATAATTATGTACTCAACGATACTGTTGCGTTAGTTTTATTTTTTGAATTATTGCAGTTTTAATTTTTAGTAGTCTCAAAAATGATAAAAAAAAAATCAAAAACAAATTTAATAGAAAATACTGCATTAAAAAATGTACATGGTAAACAAACCCAAGAGAGCTGACCTTATTTTTTCCAAATTCTTTTAATTTTTTTCACAAATTCTTTGTTTTCCTTTTTATTTTTCCCGAATTCCGTATTTGAACGTTTAATTCAATTTTGTCATCAACAAGGTTTCTAAATAAATAAAAACTTTAATCAAATGAAAATAGAACAATTAACTTTCAGCATAACATGGCATTGTTTCATTATAAGAAGTACTTTTTTTATATACAGATCCTTTGAGCACAATCCAAAAAGAGCATTGGAGTTATTTTTGTCAAATAAAGTGCTGCACAACAGAGCATCACAGATGTGAGATATAGCTTATATATATAGAAATTGTTATTGTTTTATTATTATTATTATTATTATTATTATTTGTAGTAGTAGTATTCATTAATTTTATATTACTACATGTTGTAACATTTCTGTCACATTTTTTATTTCTTTAAATAGAGCTTTCATTTTGAAGGAAAAAAAAACAAAAAGAAGCACTTTCAGTTTGTTTTAAATGATAGTTTCACACCTATCAAAAAGCAGGTAAGTACATAACCAAGTGTGATTATTAAACCACAAAATGCTGCGATTTAATTACATTTATATGTAGTCTGTATGTGCAGCGTGCTGTTGTGTGAATGTGCACTCTATGCTATGCTTGCGGTCATCTACCACACACACACACACACACACACACACACACAGAGCATGTATGATGCTCATGATGTGATGTTGTTAGTGTATGAACATCAGGCTTCACTCTTTCACATTGTAACAAGCAGACTGTATATTTATTTCATTAAATTGCAGTTTTTACAGTACAATAATTAAATTAAGACACAACATGATTTCAATTTATGTGGAATGTTAGTCATTCATAGTTCAGATGGTATCTGTTTTTGGTATCTGAGCATTTTGTTTTTGTTCCAATACCGGTATCGGAACATCCCTACAAAATTTGATTAAAAATTTTATACTTTCCATTTAAGACCGGACAATATAGCAGATTAAAATATCAGTTCATCTCCATTTTTCCAACTGATGTTAAAACAGTGACACTGTCTGTCTTAATGGCCTTACATTCGCAAGTTATAAGACAAGGAGGGATCGCAAAATTTGTAAATAACAAAAAAAATCTTCCATACAATGTAAGTTAATGGTGACTGTGGCTAACATCCTATCTTTTGTGTTCAACAAAAAAAAAAAAGCTATACGAGTAAATTATGTCAGAATGATGGGTGATGGGTGGAACTGTCTCTTTAAAATTCTAGTCACAAAGCACTATTCTTTTTATATAAAGTTTTTCTGCATGATTATATTGTCTGCAATGCGATTCCTATAGTGAGTTGATGGTTATGCATTTCAAGGCAGATCCTTATCCTGGATTATACTGTCTGGGGCAACTGTGAGAAAACAGAGCCCTCTGTACAACACAAAGCTGATTGGCTTCTAACAGCATCAAAACACTAATGTGTGAACCCATACTTTAAACAAAGGCACTTACAAAAAAATAACAGAGAGCCTGGCATAGGCAGGTGATCCTGGCACAAGCTCCAAGTTCCTGTATGACATCAGTTATGAAAGAGTAAGAGTTACTACATAACAATATCCCAGAGAGCTTGGGCAACTGTGTCTGTCACGTATGCGTCAGTGATGGATAAGTGTTTTGGACATTCATACTCATGAAGGGCAGGTGACATAACAGCCGTTGACAAATCTAACCACCCCGTTCACATCTAGAGTACATGAGCACCTCTGCCACCTTTTTTCATTTTCATCACTAAAGACAGAGAGATGTCTCCATATTGTCAGATCCAAGAAGCTGTACTGAGGTTTGAACTCTCTATATGGTTGTGACTTTCAGCTTAATTTCCATCACAATCATGGATATGCAGATAACACACTGGTAGTCTTGTGTGATGTGGGTTGATTTCAATACACCATTCTCACCACAGGTGTGAGAATGTGCGGTTTCCATTGTAAAAATTTGACACATAAAACAACAAAATTAGTAAACCTACACCAAACCAGCACAAACCATGCACTCCAAAATGGTTCAACACTGGTGTGAAAGCAATGTAGTCTAAGTTGTGGAAATTAACTGCTATTGATGAAGTTCATTTTCCAATTGTAGTATAGTATGAGCCATTGTTGCACAGATAAAAGGCATTCTTTCATGCTGTTCCAAGTGGGCTCTGATGGTTTAACATCAGTTTTGGGATCCTGAAAGCAGATCATTGGAAGCCTGCGAGTAGGTTTAGTGTGGCTATTCAGTACTAATAGACTTCATATGCCTCTTCATAAAGGGAAGCATTGATAGAACACAATGGCAGAAAAGAGACAAAGAGACACACAGAGATACAGAAAAAGAGAGTGAATAGTGTGTGTTTGATAAGAGCAACCATGCAGCTCGGCTGATTTCAGATTTGTTTTTAGATCTAATGAAAATGTATCATATAAATATGTTACATTAGTGATACAACAGTAAGCCTCAATGTTTCATTTACTCACTATGGTTACAGTATGTTCACACAGCAGCAGAATATGGTACACTATTATTTTTCAACTGATGGACAATAAAATGGGCCAAAATAGCCCACAGTCTTATGTCTTATGGAGTCATAACAAGAGAACTCTGGAATCCTGTTTTTGTGTATGTCATACAAAATTATTATTATTATTTTAATTCAAACAAAATGTAACATAACCAGCAATCTGAGTAAACACAAAATAGAGTTTATAAAAGATAATGTTATTTATTGAAGCAAAAATGTTCCAATACCAACTGGACCTGTGTGAGAAAGTATTTACCCCCCAGTAACCAAATCCTCAAATCTATGAAACTGCATTCATAATAGGGTTCAGCAGGACTAAACAAACCAAATCAAATCAACACCTAAATAGAAGTTTTTCAGTATCATGAAGTTGACTAAAAGGTCTCAACCACTAGCACACTATGCCAAGGTCAAAATAAATTCCAGAAATTAAGAGGAAACCTTCCCAGAAATGGCCGATCTTCTAAAATTGAGCACAGCAACGACTCATCCAGGAAGCCACAAAAAAGCCAAGGACAATATCATGGAAGAGTGAAGAGGTCAAAATCACTGCTAACCCAGAAGAACAAAGGCTCATCTAAATTTTGCCAAAACACACCTTGATGAACCCCAAACCTTTTGGAAGAAGGTTCTGTGGACTGATGAGTCAAAAGTGGAACTGTTTGGAAGCAAAATTATAGTTTTGGATTGGCCTGACTTGAACCCTATTGAGATGCTGTGGCTGTACCTCAAATGGGCAGTTTATGCTCGAAAACCCTCGAATGTGGCTGAACTAAAGCAGTTCTGCAAAGAAGAGTGGGCCAAAATTCCACCACAGTGTTGTCAGTAATACAAGCATTAATATGTATTATATTACAAAAGTTGCATTAAGAGTAAAAGTGTGTCGATATCATTAAATAGCAGAACAATGAGTATTTATAAACTCATAATCAGCCGACTTGAGTGAAAGTGAATAAACACACAGTTGTTGTAGTTCATTTAACTTGGAAACAAGTTTTGCAAAAATTTATATAGTCACGTTTTCCAGAGACCAGATTGGCTTTAGTGCCGCCTGTTGCGATGCTAACTGCAACCGCTCCTGACACATGATTCAAGGCTTATGTTATATTGGTTAGGGCAATTCAGCACCAGGTGTAGAGAAAAAATGGGATACACTCACCATAAAAAAAAGAAAAAGTTTTGCTTTGTTGGTGCAAATGTTCACTCCAAGTGTGAATGGCTCATTATGAATCAATTGTTTCTATTCAAAATGTTGATTACTGTGAGAAATCAACTTGTGTTTGGTGTGCAAAGGCCTTAAAAGCTATTCTTAAGTGTGGTATGAACAACATCAGGAAGGAGTGGGTTCAAAACCTTTGATTAGTAAGCTGCTCCCATACACTGAGCAATAGTGTGTTTTCACATGACATAAGAGAAGACCAAATCCAGCTTTAATAACAGGCAAATGTGAGGATTTACACTACTGGCCCGAAGAACTAAAAGTTAATTTTTTAATGACTACTCCCTTAACTTAGTTCAAATCCAGGTTCATAATTACAGATCATGAACAGTGATGAATAATTCTTGATTTCTAAACATGATCTACAGTTCCCGACTATATTTTTCTAGATTTCTACACATAAACAAAGGGACACAATGAGCTATTATTATGTCATAGAAATGCTTATTCAGAGTACAGAAACCACTCATTCACTAAGACTCAAAAGCTCAAGGCCGGAGACATGGGTTACATAAAAAGAATCTGTTTCCCACACAATTCAGTTTCCAGGCTATATATCTGTACACAATATCACAGACTGCTCTGTTCATGCTCAAGCAGTGGAACAGCACTTCTAATGTAATGCAATTGAAAAGAATCACGCATGGGAAAATGGGTGAATTCAAAAGTCTTTTGTTAGATGTTTATTTGTTCATGCACAGTGTGAAATAAAACACAGAGTAAAATGCAGAGATAAGATGACCAGCAGTGCTACAGGGAAGCTGCAGACAAAACAGGAAGTAGTAACGTAGTTCTTTGCACCTCCATCTATTATCACTTATTCAATACAGCATTTGAGAATGAATTGGAATATTTAATGAACATGAATCAGCACCTAAGGCCCGAAACATGCAAGTAAATCAAATGCAAATGCCTTCAATGAGCATATGCACTGGTGGTTTCTCAATTGGCTATTTCTTGCATGATGAAGCAGAGAGTGTCTAATGCCAGAATCATACTTTACGTAAGTGCACAAATGTAGACAAGAATGTTTGTAAACACAATGCATGCACGCTACGTTCTGGAAGGTGTCAGGAAAATGTTGCTTTGAGGGACATTGCAGTAAATGGTCTTCCTATATGGCTAGTTTTTTCTCAGGTCAAATACTGTAATGTCAGAGCAACAGTGAAGAAAATCTTGCAGGCAATAAAGGCAACATTTTTATAGCTAGTAACCTAAATAACAAAACTTTTGATTTAATAGCGCAGACATTTTAATGCAACTCTAATGCCCCCTCGAGTATGTATGCTTTTTACCTGTATAGGAGCTCAAGAGCCCATGTTAAGTATGTACAACGGGGCTGTATGCATGCATTGTGTTTGCCAAGCATTCTTGTCTACATTTGTGAACTGACGTAAAGTATGATTCTGGCATTAGACACTCTCTGCTCCATCATGCATGAAATAGCCAGAAAAATTGAGAAACCACCAGTGCATATGGGAGAAGTTAGAAGGTCAGTCAAAACTGTACTAAACACTCAGGTGACTTCAGAAATGAATATTTGAGAGGTTAAAAGCAGCGAGAGTATGAGAAGAGAGGAGATGGGGAGGGCAACAGCTGGACAGAGAGAAAGAGGTAGAACATTGCCAAATAAACTATAGTCTCCTCCTTCAGCAGCTTTAGTAGCTTGAGAGGCAGACTACAGCAGCCTCTCACTGCATCCAAACATCCCATCCCTCCCGCCTTTACTCTGATATCCCATGTACCCCTGCGCCAACATCATGGCGGTCTCCTACCAACAGCCTGGCTCTGTGTACATTACACACTGATCAGCAATGGGCAAGAAACCTGCACATGCTCCTTACCACACATTGCAAAATGGGAAGGAGGGCTGGAAAGATGGAGAGAGCTAGGTGAGGAGAGACAGAGGGAAAGACTGAGGGATTGGGGAAAGTTGCAAAACTATGGGAGCTTGAATAATGCAAACTGACAGAACCACAGGGGGCAAGAAAAAAAAGAGATAAAAACATCAGAGAACAGGTAAGAGAACAGATGCTCTGATACATTTTATTTTAATTGCATGCAAGTACATGCATAGGCAGAGTATTGCTGCTCTTCACAACTGACAATAATCTAAAAGTAGCTATATATTCTTATCATTCAGATAAGTGCTTGACCAATATGGGTTTTCAAACGCTGATGCTGGGGCTGGATATTGATATAAATTTCCTGATTCGATTCTGATTTAAGCTCTCGATTCGATTGCGATTTTATATCAATACATATGAGTATATTTCAGTTATAATGTCCATTTTTCTTACATATGAAAGAAATTCTCTCCCAGCTAATGCTGTTAATTATACAGGGGACCTTCTAACTGGGTACATTACGAATATTTAAATTTCACTAATTAGATTTTATTAGTTTTTCATAATTTTTTGTATTTAATATTTTTTTTACAAATCCATGTATTCAATAAATAAGATATACATATATCATTCTGTTACATCTGTTTCATTGCAAAATTTTTAATATTTACAAGTATTTACATTGATTTGCTGAACACATGCTAAAACCGTTATTTCTGTAAAGTGCATCTGTAGATTAGTGAATGTTAACGAGAGAGATATACATCATCGCTGCTATGCATAATTACAATTAAATGTTTATCTTTTGTTGGTTTTGATCAACAACTCATGAATACGCCATTGCTATACTACTCAATTATTGCTAAGTGAAATATGAACATTTACTAGCAAGTTGCCAAATATATCAGTTTTAGTCGCATAGTGAGAAAGTTGCTCGCAAAGCGTGTGATTTCCTTCCACTGAAGTGCAGGGTTGCAAACAGAGTAGAAGATCGATTTTCTCGATCTAGCTGAATGAGAGGGGCATGTTATTAGTTCATTTCAACATGTTGTTCATCAAAGAGAAAATGGCAGAAAAGGTACGATTAAAGGCCTTTATTGACCAAACGCGAAGCGATAACAAGTGGGAATAGCTGGATAATGATAATTTCCCATAGAAAGCGAAGCAAATGACCGGTGTTAGCACATTCACGCCTTTACAATAGGTGGCGCTAATCGACAAGCAATTTTACTCCAGTAAGGTAGGTGGCTCAGTGCACCTTTGAGATTGTCTGCCCTCTGCCCATGTTGGTCTATGAGAAGAGGAGGAACTTGACAAGCAGATTGAAAAGAGGAAACCTATTTCTCTACATTGCTGCATAAATTATGAAGAGTTTGTTGTTGAGTTGCTCAACGAGAAAGAAAACATTCGAGACACTTCAACACCTTCTGGACGAGTTGACTGACAGTATTATCATGTGTACACAGTCTGAGGGGTGATTAGAAAGAATCGAGTGTAAAAATAAAATCATAATAACAGATAAAACATTTGATATAAGAGTGATTATATGCCATTGCCACTCATTTATGTTAAGTAAATTGTTTTATTCACTGCATATTGCTCACATATAATGACTGTTGTAACAGATGTTGTCAATTTGAACTACTGATTGTATCTTATTGCATGTGTATCTAAATTTGCTCAAAACATGTTACTAATTAAAGGAGAAATATGTTATATGTTTACTGTACTAAAGCATAAAACTATCATAATATTATCAGAGATTTAGGAAACATGCCGAGTTGAAATACTGGCTTCTAAAAAAACAATGCTACAGCCAGTATGTTCTACATTGAAAGGACCGTTCTGGGACAGAATGGTTTGTGTTTTGGCCTGTGTGTATATACATATATATATATATATATATATATATCGTGGACCAGTGATTCTCTCACCTTTTTTGCCCTTTGTGAGTTTGCATTCCTGTAATTTGCTGTGGCATTTCAAGAACTAATTTGCAAGAACAAATATACAAATTAGAAAAGTAACAAATCTGTTGTTTTTTCATTACTCAATTAGCGCTCTTGCCAGCTCTGACCTCATTATATACAGCATACCTACATGAATTGATAGTAGCACGCCGAGGTATTTTGTTATTTGTAAAAGTGTGCCGTGGCAGAAAAAAGGTTGGGAAACACTCACTCAAAATTCACAGATCAAATTTATGATAATTAATAAAAAAAAGTTTTTTTTTATTAGCATTGGCAAAGCTGTTGGTAGATTTTGGAACTGACACACAGGTAAGCAGCCCTTCTTTTAATTGATCAAGCAGACATGGTTATCGATTGATTTGAAAATGATAAAAAAAAAAAAATGTTGGCTGCAACAGATGCCAAAGATGAAGATAAAAGTACATAATCACATTTCATAAATTACAGGAAAAATGAATTTCACACATTCAATTGTTCTCCAATGTCAGAATTTTTACTGGATGCACTTTTGCACAAGCTAAAGCATGACAACATATCAGGGTTCACGTGCACAACCAACCAAATATAGGATGAGTTCACTCAACATTCCAGTACACTGACTAAACAAATGAGTTACCCAGCCTTTTTAAACTTTGAGCCTTACTCAAATTACAAGAACATCATTCTCCATTTTAGCAGTTCAAAACATGACATGTTAATGCTGATGTTTGTCTAACCAACATGTTTATTTATTTGAATACAACTAGTAGTGATGCACCGAAATGAAAATTCTGGGATGCACTTGGCCGAAAACAACTTTTTTTTAAAAATATATTATTCTTTATTCAGTTTTTAACAATCAAATTTAACAGATTTTTACCAATTATCCAAATAATGTCACGTTCTAGAAAACTATAATGATATACAAAACAGCAGTCAAGTAATTAACTTAGCAGCTCTAGGCTAGCATCTTGAAAATAAAAAAAGTTTAAATATGCTACACAGTCAGTTTAAACTCAGACTGTAAACGACAGATGTAGCCTCAAGTGAAGAACAAAGTTTTGCAGGGCTAAACTAATTTTAATGTAATTGCTATACACATAGCAAATTGCACTACTTTCTATTTAAGTAAAAGTGGCAGGTTTCTCTTCAAGAACAAAAGTTGCTCAGCTTTCTGGCAGGAGAGACTGTTCCGCACTGAATAGTCTCTCTCTCTGTTCTGGTGCTTAGGGCAGATATATACCTGCGTGAAGTCCACGCAAGCAATATAAAGCGATCTTTGTTCATGTACCAGTAGTCAAGAGGATTGTCGTGTTCGCGTGATATGAGCGTGAAGCGATCCTCTGTGTTCCGCAACTGCTTTCGGGTCCTTGAATAATGTGTATAATTAAGGGTAAGATGGTGCCCCTCTAGGGAGTTGGTGCCCTACGAAGACTGCGTAGTATGCGTGTATGAATAACATGACTTGAAAATCATCATGCCAGTAACAGCCAGTAGATGGCTGTAACCACCTACTGTGTAGTCTGATGGCTTGTTGTGACCTAATTTCATATTTTATCACAAAATATGCATTTGAAAAGTTCAGTCATATCAGTAACCTTAGGGGTGTACTCACTTTTGTTGCCAGCAGTTTAGACATTAATGGCTGTGTGTTGAGTTATTTTGAGGGAACAGCAAATTTACACTGTTATACAAGCTGTACACTCACCACTTTAAATTGTAGCAAAGTGTCATTTCTTCAGTGTTGTCACATGAAAAGATATAATCAAATATTTACAAAAATGTGAGGGGTGTACTCACTTTTGTGAGATACTGTAATTATTAGGGATGTGCATGAGTAGACGAATATTCGTTCTGCAATAATTATTAGAATAGTAAAAATACTATTCGAATTTCGCAAAGTTTTGCTTTGCTGGCCATATATACAGTGAGATGCATCTTAAATCCTGAATACACAAACTAAAACTCGCAGATATAACAGAATGCACTGGGTGGCACTGTTGAGTGTGGACACAAATTGATCACATTTAACTCTTTCCCCGCCAGCGTTTTTAAAAAAAGTTGCCAGCCACTGCCAGGGTTTTTGACGATTTTCGCTAAACTTTAATTGCCCTGCAGAATATTTTCTTCCATGAATATATGAAGATGCTATATATCAAAATAAAGATCTGAGCCTCTGCTTTTAGGCAAAAAAAAACCGATTTTATTTTATCTTCATTTGTTCTTTTTTTATGGCCACTTGAACAGAGGTAGGTTTTGTCAAAAACAAAATTTCGGACAAAAAGCTGAGAAAAAGGCATTTTTATCAAACAAGTGATTTAGTATTAGTATGGTGTTCCACTTCACGTTTGAGACGATCGCAGTCTGTTTCTTTGATCAAAGAGTTGCGTACTCTTTCAAAACATGCGCGCGGGTCTTCCTTACCGTATACCACCTAAAACACGGATTACCCGGAAAATTCCATGTTTGGCGGGGAAAGAGTTAATGAGCACAAAGTTCAATAAATACGTTCAGATGAACACCAAAAAAGCGGGTTATTGTGTGAATGTGGATTACTGTGAGAAAGCTGGGTTCCTGTTTAAATGTAATGGATATGAGGTGTACACTTTACTCTCATATATGTGCAGCTCGTCAGAAAGCAGCATCCCCATAGCAACGTAATCCCTGCGATGCTTCTGTAAACAACAAACATGGCATCCAAGAAAGACTATGCTAGTGGAGGTAAGGGACATTCCATCATTTAAACTGGTGTGTATAAATTAATATAGTTTATTTAGCAGGTGGATATGCTTATTGTTCTCAACAAAAACATGACATGAGATACAATATAAACACGATAACTATTATATGCTGAGTGTTTATACTCGTCCTGTCCATTAACTGCATCAGTCTACTTCATTTTTCTTCACTTTGCTTGAGCTTAAATGCTTTCATTCTATTCTTTTTTGTTTTCATGCATTGCTTGTTAAATATAAAAACAAAAAAATAAACACAGGACATTATATAAGCTTGTTTTTTTTTTTAATGGTGATGCAACCTTAAATATCTTCTTTAAATAATAGAATATTTGTAATGGTGATGCAACCTTAATTATTTTCTTTAAATAATAGAATATTCAAATATAAATTATTTTATGAGCTTAAATTCTCATTCTAAACAGAATTTCATTCTGTTGAAATTCCAATTCAACATCCAGTGGCCACTTCAATTCAAAGACCAATAACTGAATTAAGAGAGAGATGATTCTTAAATTCTGGAAAACACATTAAGAAGGGTGTGCAGAATGCACCTCAGTACATAACTGACTCAATAGTTTTACAAACTGGGCTGAGGCAGGATGCTAGGGTTAAGATGGATGGACAACAGATTTATAGGCAACATTTAAGGCTTAGTGCTTGTCATGTAGGTGCAAAAACAAATTCATGCACCATCCTGTGTGGTCAAACAGGTCCTTTGGAATGAAAGTCTAGACTACATTCACAATCAGATAAACATCAGTCATAAGTGGTGAAAGCATGTCAAACAACATGTCAGCACATGATTTGTGCTTTAACTTTGATGTTATTCAAAAGTCATTGCTAAACAGAATTTGGATACCACTATTACAATAGAGATAATAGCTATAAACTTCACAATAACAACCACAAAAGCTTTTAAATCAGGTAAACCATCACTTAAAGGTGCACTCAGTAATTCTAATCCAAATTCTGAAAATATTTCCGCACAGTCTACTAGCTGTCCGTACCGTGGGTGAACTGAAAAGAAAATCTATTATTTGTACACAGCCCTGGCTCTCTCTGTAAATTGCACAAAAACAAAGTGGATCAGACCGATCCACACAACACTTGATCAGCAACAGGGGATGGTTCTTGCACGTGCACAGGATGGGGGGTGGAGGGCAGAGCGAGTGGGAAATTTATGAGAAGAGCGACGGCAAATCTGGCTGATGTGAACTTTCTCAACTCCACACGTGCTATGTCTCCATGGCAATGCGCTCAATAAGCCACGTAATAAGATGCGCGGGTTGACGGTCTCAGACACAGAGGCAGCTGGGATTCACTCTCCGCCATCCGGATTGAGGCGAATCACTACGCAACCACGAGGACTTTAAAAATGGGCCATTCCAAATTGTGTGCACCTTTAAAGAATTAATATAAGAAATTATCATAACCAACAAGACAAAAACTTTATTTAGACTCTAATAATGGACAAATACCAAAGAGATAGACTAAAAGTATTACCCACAAGAAGCCAAATAATTGATTCTGTTTTGCCACAACCACCACACTATGATCAGCCTAAAGCTATCAGGCACTTAAATGCCTCCAAGTTAAAGCCAAACTATCTTCTGATATGGACACATCTCAATTGAAAGGCCAACCTCACCCAAGCCCTGCCCGAATACCTTCCACATTACTCTCATCACCAATTGTTTTTTGTCAAGGCTGGTGTTTGTTATTAAAATGAGGCATAAGTGAAATTATTTGTTCTCAAGCAGGTTCATTCACGTTACTGCTTCCTGACAACGAGCCAAACCTGAAGTTGAAAATCACTTTCCTAAAATAATCCCCCCAGCTCTACCCTGAAATACTGTCAATTCATGATATCACAGTTCATAGGATGAACACTGGCTGAAACATGATGGTTAAATGTATAGCTCAGCAATAAATTACAATTCTATCATCATTTACTCAAGCTCTTGTTTCAAAAGAAACCCATATAACCCATATTTTTTCAGGTTTTCAGGTATCGACAATATCTTTCAAATATCCCAATGCTGATATCAACGCTCATTGACAGACAATGTTCGACAATATCAGCGAAATGACAAAACTATGGAGTTGGGAAGTCACCAAATATATTAAATAGTAGCCCAGGTTTTGAAATTAGCACTTATTTGACAGCAAATGGGAGGTGTTTTACATTATATATATATATATATATATATATACATACATACACAGTTTGTTTTGTCCACTTCTTTATTTTAATGGCTTTTTTGATTTGTTTGAATTGCAACTGGAATTATGAAATATCTTTGGTTTAAGTTTTTCATGTTTCAATAAATGAAATCAATTTTGAAAGTAAAATCAATAAAGTAACATTATTAAATACACCCTCGGCAGTGGGGTTGATGATGCAATCGGATAACGCAATATTATTTTTATAAAAATAGCGTGAAAGTATTTTTTGCATATCGTGGAGCCCTAGTAAGCAAATGACAGAATTTATTTTTGGGTGAATTACTATTTTAATGAAAGAAGCTTTTTCCTAAATGAGAGTAGGTAGTTTATGAAAAAATGTGATCCCATCATCTTTCGGTCTAATGATCACATGTGCCTGCCAAACCCAGAGCCTCAGCTGACCCGAGAGCACTGGCACTGTGCTAATCATAGGGAAAACTCACCCAATATGTTTAGGCCTACATAAATAAAACAAATAAACAGATGGGCATTACCGACTCAGCAGCATCATAATGCTATATGGTCAATGCTGAATATTTCAAAGACAAACTGTCTCATGGTTGTTCCTTAAAATTATTTTTGGCATGACTCCCAGTGTCCATTATTTGCCATGGACATTCTTGGAAATGAAATGCGTAATTGAATAGACTATAATACGGTCTAAGCCAGTCACCTTAAATGTTCCATGCAGACAGTTCACAATTGAAGTGCAATTTATCACATAACATTAAGGTAAATCCTTTAATACAACAATAGCCTGAACTTTTTTTTAAAAAGGACTGGAATGAAGATGAATATCACCAATTAGCCTGCTGCTATCTGAATGCTTTTAAAGGAAGGAACAGTTTACCCAAAAATGGAAATTCTGTTATCATAAACTCGCCCTGATGTCATTCCAGACTGATATAACTTACTTACTTCCAAAATTTAAGCTGGCATGTACTGAAAATCTTTCCATCCGCCATAGCTCTTAAATCTCATTTGCACTTAAACATATTCAAACTTTCACTCTGGTAAAAAAGAAACAATGCAGCTTAGTGTCACTGACATCAAGTCTATGCACATACATGCATGCAGAGCCGGCCCAAGGCACAAGCGAACTAAGCGGCTGCTTAAGGCCCACGTAACCACCAGGGGGCCCCCAAGAGCACATGAAATGACAGATATTTTTACATTTTTTTTTAATATATATTATGTCAATGGATTGTAATTATACAAAAACGTAATATTAAACGCAATATTATGTTAACGGTCTGCAGGATGCAAGTGCAGTCAGACAGTTGTAAAGGCAGCAGCATTGCAGCAATGTCACAAAAAAGGACATATCCCTCTGGTCCAGAAAAAAGGAAAAAGAAGAAAACAGAGGAAAAGAAAAAACAGCAAGATAAAGATATCTTAAGTAGCTAGGCTATGTTGCGAGCTAACGTTAGATGGCTAGTTAGTTAAAATAGCCTAGGTAGCATATCTTCTTGTTTGAGGAAAGTACATGTTTGATTAAACATCTGTAAATAGCACTGACATCTTAATAAAATCCAACATATTACTTGGCTAGTTTTAGATTAAAGTTTGTCTTCTGTGTAAAAATAACTTTCCTGGGTATATATTTTTGTAATAAAAATTTGCTTCTGTTCCATAAACTTGGTACTGATATCAACTTAACATTATTTACATTAGTCTACCATTTTGGGGTCTTTGCCATTATATTCCAACATCATTATGCCTCAATTAGCTAGTTGTAGATTAAGAGTTGTTGTTTAGGTGTACAGATGGCTTGCTGCTGTGTATAATAATTTATGTTGTTAAAATAACATTCTGTTCTGTCAACTATGTACTCTTATGAAAGTTCCCTAGGAGCACTGGTGAAATATTTTGGAGGTGGGGCACAACCAACGCCACCTGCCCCAAGTGCCAGTGCTACAGCTGATGATGATACAGCAGGTGAGTTTTCAACAATATCAGATCAATATATCTATATGGATAAACAATGCCTTTTGTGAGACCATTTTTTGTTTTTGACAGACAGTTGCATTACCTTCTAAAATGACATCTAACATGGCTAGCTTTTATTATTATTTTCATCTTTCATCAGGTCCATCCTCTGCAGGTGAGGAGCACTTCCCAGCACCTGCATCCACTGATCCTACTGTTCCTTCCATGTCTGTTTCAACCTCAGCAGAATTATTAATGTAATTAATAAGGTCCTTCTACTTCTGTGGTCATTGGGATTGATGTCACATCTACTCCCTTAGCAACTTCCAGCCTACACCATAGATCAGCAGCTCCTCCAGTTCTCCTCCAGTATCTATCCTGTCCGACTCAGAATGGACTGATCTGGTAAGCAGAGGGCCACTGCCTATAAAGGAAAACTTCAAATTCCCTGAAAAACCTGATGGCCGAAACTTCCACTATCACTACACCTACAGAAAATGAATTAATGGGGAAAATATTCAAGTGTAGCTGGCTGACTTATTCAAAATGCTCCAAATTGTTCTCTAGGAAGTCCACAAAACTGGTAACAGAGGGACAACAAGATTGGGTAAATATAGGTGTGCTACTGTTACAATTACAAACTGTAGAAGGGTAAAATCATGCCAGGCAGACATTGGAATGTTGTATGCAACACATCTACAACTAATAAAATTGATAAGGGGTGTATTAGATTTATAGTGTGCGAATAATCAAGCATTGACAATATTCATTTATATTGGCGGCACCGAGGGGCCTCCAAATCAAATTCTGCTTAGGGCCCCATAAAGGCTTGGGCCGGCCCCAGTAAGAGTAACGCAAATTTCATCATCAGTCCGCGCAGACGTTGCTATCCATGTGCAGTCCAGATTTTACTCGACACGCAAACAGTCCTCGTCTGTGTGCATCCTCACTGCTGACTGTACTACAAGTATCTCACAAAGAAGTCATAGTGCGGATGCTTCAAAGGCTTTCGTTTTTTTAGGAAAACTATCTCTTTAATCATCTTCTAAGGACGTGTCTGCAAAGTGATGTCTCGCCTTCTGTTTGATCTTGCAGTGTGTCAGCGTGAATGCCTGTGAATGTTCCAGTGACCTCAAATGTCCATTCTGTTTGCGATGAGCACACTCAAGAGGTCATTTCAAGGCCTAAATTCTAAGCCAGACAACTGCCTCAGGAAGAAATCCAAAAGAAAAGCGCTTTCTTTTTAACCGATATAACTCAGGCAGGTTGAAACCGCACCCTGGCCCCTTGGACTTTATTGCCTCAAAAAGCCACCATCAAACCTGCAAACCAAAAGAGATGCACATCTAGATGATATAATGCCATATAACCCATTCTTACCTTGAAGTTACTTGAGTTCACCCAGGAGGTGGCGATACCATCCACCATTTTATCCAGCGCAGTCTGGTCACTTTCCAGGTCTTGACACTTGTCCGAATCTGTGATGTAGTCAATGAGCTCCGGACCCATCTGCAACCTGCGGGACACATCTTTCTGTAGCACCTGGGTCAGACAGTACTCCATATTGGGCTCCATGGTCTACGATGTCCCGCCACCACCCGTGTGGCAGTGGGAAGGAAAAACTTAAAAAATTGCCTTTAGTGCGTCCGTTCCAGGGAAATCAAGAACACACACTTTTAATATCCTGTGGTAATGAATCTAATGAGTGCCACAGGCCTAGTGGAGGGGATGTAGGCTCTGGAATGCAAACGATGCACCATATGTGACTAGACAACAGCTGATGAGGATTGCGAATGCTTCTTTTTTTCCTTTTAGTAGTGAGGCAGCCAAACCACTAGCAGTGGCATTAGAATCGGTGGTAACTAGAGCAGGAAAGAGAGGGTCCGGCACAGTATTGCATCATAATTCAGCAGTCCTCCCTGCTTAGGATGAGAAAACAGAGCTGTTAGCTAAATACCACCTCTAGACATCTAACGCCAATGTGGCCAGATTTGCAATTTTGTCAACTCAGATCAGAAGCCACTTTGGAGAAAAGCAGAAAGACCTTTTGATTGTGACATAACTCAAAGTCCTCCTCACTTGCTCTTGACTCACTGACCCCACATCAGCTGCAAGGCTTTGTGGCATACAGCAAAAGGAATTCCACATGTGTTAAAGTGATAGCTCACCCTAAAATTAAAACTCTGTCACCCTAATGTTGTTTTAAACCTTTATGACTTTCTTTCTTAAGTGGAACACAAAAGGAGAAGGAAAAGCAGTTGGGTAGAATTTTATGGACTGACAGTCACCATTCACTTTCATGCCTAATTTTTCAGTACAAAGAAAATGAATGGTGACTGAGACTAACTTTCTGCTAAACATCTCTTTTTGTGTTCCATGGAAGAAAGAAAGCTATATGGGTTTGGAACAACATAAGGGTGATTAAATAATGGCAAGATCTGCTAAGGCATCATGGGAATAACCTGGCTGCAAACAGAAAGTGTATTACTCTGATAAGCAGATTACTTGATGCTCATTGGGCTGCAATCTTTTTAAAAGTCTGCATTAAATGATCAAAGCTGTAATGTCCATTGATCCAGGCAGAAAATTGAAAGTGATGAATGTGCTGGTCATACAAGGCAATTTCATCAGTGTGTGTGTACAGTTATGTGCAAACGTCTGAGACCACATTGCAAATCTGGGACATTATATCCCAATTCCACCAAGAACTAAGCAAAGTTTTAGGAATTTAAACATTAAAAAAAAGTTATGCTGTAAATGAGATTTTATGTTTCTGCACTATTTCCAAAAATTGACCATCAAATTTCCTTGAAGCACACAAGATGCTCATTGGAACATTCCCAAATCATGCTGAGATAGCAGGGATTGTCCATCCCAGCTCGACTGAATGTGAATACAAAAGGGGGACATACTAAATATTAAGAAATTCAAGTTTTCACTTAATTTGTTATGCTTGTATAGTATAATTCATACTGGGAAAAATACATTAAATGACACGCAAAATAGTGCCATTTTCACAAATGGTCTTACACCTTTAAACCCTAATGTATATTTGCGTTCAACTTGAATTGTCAAAAACAGTTTGTTTTGTTTACACTTAAAGTCTGTGGCTGTACCAGGTATCTATGCTACACAATGGAGAAAGGAGTGCCTAATATGCCTCCTAACTCTCCAAAGAACAGAAGCACCACAAAAGGGGTTCAAGCATTTACTGATCTCACACTAATTTAATACACACACACACACACACGACATGCTTAACACGTCCTGATGTCAGTCAAGATTTACTTTTACTTCCCCCAAAAAAACATAGCAGAGACCTCTGACAACCATTTATATTCATTCTAAATTTGTGTTTAATTAGGCAATAACATATCTTAAATCACATGTTTAAAACTGACGGTAAGAAAACTATCCAACCCTAAAGAACACAAGTCTACATCATCATGTAATAACAGCAAAATGCTGTTTTATCATGTGAAAATATGCTTACAACTCATCAAAATACACACATATACATACAAAATCAATAAACAAATACATATTACTAAAAATAAAATATATTAACCCTTGTGTGACTTCTGGGACATTTTTGTCTTTTTCATGTTTTCGTGTTAATGCCAATGGCATAAACTTTGCCAAATGTTTGTATTTGTGGGAGAATTTTGATATTTCAACCTCAATTCCTAAAATACATCTATAATACACTGAGTACACAAAATAGTTCCACTCAGGACCTTAAGGACAAAAATGTCCCCATTGAAATGGCAATATTTAATCCCAGTGCCATTAAAGCATAAAATCATGAATTCTATGATATTATGCTTTCATTCTTGAGCCCTGGCTTCAAATTTTTATTTTCCACCAGATGGCTCCATTTTTCTCATGTTTAGCCTATGGAGCAAATACATGTTTTTTTTTCCTATTTTCTGTTTGCTGCATTATAGAGCACTACTGGGCAATTTACTAAATGATGCAGCTAAAATTGTGTGGGTGTGTTGGTATGGATGTCAGAGTGTGTTTTGAGAGATGTGTGTGTGTGTGTGTGTTGCATTATGTACACAAACTGGTAAAATCCAGAAAATTAATGAATATTTGGTAGTTATGATCTGGACTGATGTTGGTTAAAAAATGTAAGTCAGTGAAAGTGGAAAATAATATTAATATATTATATTTTATGGCAGTTTTTTTTTTTTTACCTATTTTTTTACCGATTTGTTTTTATTTATTTTTTTTTATCTGACACAGCACAAAAATAATAATGCATCAAAATAAATGTTGATGATAATCGTTGACATATTGCAGACTGTGATAATCTAAAAAAAAAAAGCATTTAGTATATGGAATTTAGTATATGGAAAATAAATTATTGTTTGTGTTGTTGCTGTTGTTGTTTTTTCTTCCATAAAAACAACAGTGGCATTATGTAACAAACTGGCATTTAAAGGGTTATAATCCAGAAAATTAATGCATATTTGGTAGTTATGATCAGGACTGATGTTGGTTAAAAAAATTACTGAAAAATAATATTAATATATAATATAATTATGGCAGTTTTTGACGTCTGAGTAACTTTTTTTATTGAACACAAGGGTTAAAACAGGTATATTTGCATTGAAGCTCCTGTGGTATCTGACAGTCATCTTAAATTAGATGCTTTACTCCAAACCTCTGGCAATACAGATCTCGCTCTTTTGTTGCCAGTACACTTTAACAATGCAAAGAAAAATACTGTTTTGTTAAAATCCGATTAGTGTTTAAATACCAAGTGTTCAGAGCATATCTGAATGCATTTGACTCTTTTTCATTGACAATCTGTCCGGCTATGCTAACTCTTACTAGCCTGCCGAATAAACTGTCAAACACCGTTGATTTCCCAAAATCAATTCATGAGAGCAACGGGGTTGGTTGAAATAATAAACAATACACTTACCCTGTCGAATTTCGTGGTAGTTTCAATGTGAAATGACACGAGTTGGTTTATGAAAGGTGAGCGAGGTCTGTGTCTGCTGTTGCTCCTGTCCTGTAGACACAATGATGGAGCCGCTCTGCGCATGCGCCACACACCTCATCTCTTTAAAAGATCTACTGTAAGATCTCCGAACAGTTTTGATTCAAACGCCAAATAAAGTGTTATCACGTCCAAGAGTGTTTACGCCATTGTTATGTTGGTAAGCAAAGCAGTTAATGCATTTCCTTTATTATAATACAAACAACCTAAGCAGGTTCACCTATTTCATTTATAGTTTCTGGTCTTTAAGTGAATGCTTCTTCTACACAGTTGCCAAACGATATGATTTAACATTAAAATACTTGAAATCCATTCACAAACAGCTGCCACATGGTCATCTTTCCTTGTGTGGCTAAAACAATAGCCATCGATCCCTTCATAACAGTGGAAAGCATCTCCATCTAGTGGTCATTGTGAGAAATGCAGGTTTTCTTTGATCAATATTTTCTTTCGAATGCACACAAATCACTGAGCATATACAAAAGTGTCAGTTTATCAATTACAACCCATAATTAAGTAACAGACTTTAGAAAGCAGAAAACTTTATTTGATGCATTTTCCGATTATGGTTTAAGCACAGTTCACCAATATTTAATAAGTTCTGAAAAGCTTGACTTAATCACATACCAACATTTCAAATATTGCAAATACAACATATTTATAGTAAAATTCTACTTTCAAATAAGAGACACACCAAATATGTGTATTACAGTCAATAATATTTTGTAGTAACCTCTGGGAGACCAAAATGTATCCATTAAAGGCCACCAATCCATGGTCTGTATAAACGCACCTCAAATCACCACATTACATGAACGTGCAGTTCCACCAATCATACAAAAATGACAATCAGGATACTGTGTTCATCTCTTCTCTGGCCATAATGGAGGACTAGTCACATATAAATGGCTCTGAAAACAGTGAGTCCATTGTCCCTCTTAAAACAGGGATTGAAGTCTTAATTTTCATTAGATTTGCCTTTTAAGCTGCATGTTCTTCACCCTCCTCCTCCTCCTCCTCTTCATCATCATCATCATCATCAACAACATCACCCTCTTCTTCTGTGTCTTCCTCACTTTCTTCAACATCCCCGCTGTTTTCTGGGACTGATTTGACCTTAATGATGATCTCTTCATCAACATCATCATCATCAGCTCTGATGGATTTCCTCCTCTCCAACATTGATGGGGTGCACACTGGAGTAACATCCTACATGCCAAAAAACATGTCTTTAAAGCTCTGGATGTGTAAAAGTATATACTTCTCACTCACTACAGTAAGTTTTGTTGGGACATGGGTTTCATTGCAAGTCACAATGACTGACAATAAGCTTAAAATGCACCATTTTTCTGTTGGCACAGTTATCACACTCAAGTCAATGGGAATAACTGGGGTGATTTTCATTCTGTGCCTGAAACGAAACTATTTCAAGCCTTTTAAGACACTTAAAATAAACATTCATAATTCAGTTAAATATACACTACTATAGTAAACTACTAAACCTATTATATCGCTTCTGAAGATATGAATTTAAACACTGGTGTCATATGGATTATTTATTTGTTTCCATTGTATGATTTTTGGAGCTACAAATGTCTGATCAACATTGATTTGCATTAGGTGGACCTACAAAGCAAAGACATTCTTCAAAAAAATCTTTGTGTTCTGCACATGAAAAAGTCATACACATCTGGGATGGTATGAGGGTGAATAAATGATGAGAGAATTTTCATTTTTGGGTGAACTATCCCTTCAAGAGTGTGTGTCTCTGTATCAATTTTTACTTTGGTCAAAGGATCCTCTCAATACTTAAGCTTACCTCTCTGCATAATGAAACATCTGCTTGTGATTGGACCTTCTTGGCAGGAACTTGCGCTGACTGAAATTGTAGTTAAAAAAATTAGATGGTCACACTGAATCATAGCAGGATTAAGCAACTTGCTGATTAAAATTTAAAGAAAATGCTTACAAATCCAGGAAAATCATAGTCGATGCCCTTTTCTGCCAGTCTTTTGCGCAGCTTAGCCTCTTTGCTTAAAAGTTTTGCTGTCATTTTTTCCACATCCTTTGGTGCATGTTCCTTGTTATACCGAGCCACGGCGGGCTGCCTTGGCCTTTTAAAGCCCCTCTGGGAACCATCAAAGAGCTTTTCATGGACTTTCTCTGGTGGCATCACATGACCTGAACCAGACAAAATATAAAAATCAAATTTTTGTCATACAATAGATTATGCAACATCTTGCCCACTCTCAACTCACACTTTATGAGCCTTTCTCCCATAAGGTAGTTGTCCATGGTCTCAGCCACAATCTTTGCCACCTCATCACACTCAAACTCCACGAAACCATAGCCTTTGCTCCCTCCAGTCTGTAAAAAATATCACAATTAAAACATAAACAAGAGTGTCTAGCAATTACACAATATCCAAAGTAGAATCTTCAAAAAATTATTTCTTCATCTTCGTCAAGACTACTGCCCATCCACACCTGTCTAATATGGTGTGTGTAAATTTACAGTGTAGGCACAAGGGTTTCATTGCACAACTAGATAAAGTTGGCAATAAGCTAAATGTACCCATTTACTGTCGGCACAATTATCTTACCCAAGGCAACAAATGCCAACGGTAATTTTCAGGTTGTGCCATTATTCAACAGTCACGTCAAACAGATAAATGAATTGAGGGGACAAGAAACAACCCTTATCAAAATCCAATAGATAATAAAGGTTTTGGAATGATTGTAGAGTAAACTTCGATAGAGGTGAATGGAAAAAAATATATATTTTTGCTTAAGCATTTGGACCAACATTAAAAGACAAACACCACCATTAAATTTCTACAACTTTCCAAATTAAGAAAAAAAATAAAGAGCGATGAATCACAACATCCAGAAGAGATTACAAACCTTATGGCATTAGTTGTAACTCGGCTTTTAAAACTAATTCCAGGTTAAAATAATGCAAAGTGTAATGTCTCAAATTTACACTAAATACAAAATAAAAAAATATATGGTGGAATAGTAATGCATGTGAAAGTCTGTGAAAAGTGTCCATATAAAAACAACAGTAATGGGCAAAAACAAGATTCCTCTGGTTTTCATTCTCGTAGAATAAAAAAAAAATTCAGGAAGATCTTTTGATTTTTTTGGAGGGTTTTTATTAGAGCCCTTTAAAATCGTTCTGAAATTATGATAGAAATTCCATTAGCAATCAAAAAAGACTTTTGACAAGAGGAATTATATAAAGATAACCCCCGTTGCAATAATTTACCGTTTTAATTTATAATTTCTAAATTGGATACTATGTCAACTTAAACGAATACAATATCTCATTCAATGGATGGTAAGACACATGCACTACAATGGCTGTGTCTCGTTTGGTATGCGGCGTCCTCCGGAGGTCGCATTTGTCGGCCGCAAACGTCATCGAGGCTGTCTCGTGTCAGAAAATCGTGTATGTTCAAACGCAAGTAATGATAATTCACATGTTGAAGAACCTAGGTAGCTGGGTGCAGAGTATAATATGCATACTTATATTAATATATAGTTAAAAATAATTATTAGACTAAAAGTACACCTGTCAAATCTATTTTCTTATCTCTTTACATCAATATAACTCTCCTAAAATGTACCTCATGCATTCCCTTCACACTCAAAATGCTCGCGCTTGTTAAAGTGTGGCATGCTGTCATAGCAACCATGTTACGTTCCGTTTCCCCAACGAAGGCCGTCTCGTTTAAACGAGGCTTGTTAAATGGAGGACACTCGGTATACTGCAGCCTTCAAAGGACGCATCCTTCCAAACAAGACACAGACAATTATAAACGGAGCACATAATACCTTTTTACTCCTGGAAATTCTCAGTCGTAAGACTTTCCCAAACTGCTGAAAGTAACCTTTCAACTGAGGCTCCAACAATCCTCGAGGAAGATGACCAACATAGATCACTCCAGGAGTAAGAGACTGAGCCTAAAAACACATCAGAATTAATATATTGACTGAAAATAAATTTATGACTAGACACGTGGATCAAAGGGTGCAGATTAACTAGAAAGAACTTTGTCAGAAAAAACGAACAAAGTGTCAATTGTAGACTTTACTGTTAACATTATAAGGAGCATATTTTTTTTCTCTCCCAACTACCAAATTCTGGTTATTAAATCTGAATGATTAAATCATGATCCGACAAATTCCACTGTGACCATGTTTCTAACTCCATTCGCCACATGTTCGGGCTTCATACCGTGTTAGGACGTTTCTTCACTTGCTGCACCTTCTTCTGAAACTCTGCATCTTCTTTTGGATTAAGAGCAAGAAGGCTTTTCGCTGATTTCTTTGATGGTTTACCTTCTGTCATGTTTAAATGTATGAATATATTTCTACGTTGTAGACACTGTGTCGCACTACCTCTCCTGAAACAACGTTGTGTTCCGTTCAGGAAACTACGATGGTTCAGTTCAATTCAAAATAGAAGTCCAAATTATAGTTTAAAAGTCATGACTGCATCGTTGTCTTTAAACATGACCAGTCACATGTATTGGAGGAGATCTATCTATCTAGTATTTAGAATACATTAATGACCTTGAGTAATCTAATGGAATACGTTACAAATGACATTTTACAGCAAATATTCTGTAATCTGTAGTGGAATACATTTCAAAAGTAACCCTTCCTACCCTTTATATATTAATCAATATCAATCAATCAATATTTATTTATAAAGCACATTTAAAAACAATGTTTAGTTGTAAAATGGTTATTACAAGCAAATAAAACATACAAAGTAGATAAAAAAAATACTAAAATATTTAAGTGCAGATGTAAAACTGGTACATTTTGGGAACATTATCTATTGTTGTATCTATTTGATGTTTTATGATGTTTACAATGTATTTATAAGTTGCTGATTTTCATTATGATGTTTATATTATAATTTTCACAGTTCAATATTTTTTTAAAGTTTTAATTATTATAATTTTTTTGTTGATCAGAGTTGTATAATGATTTGAAATGGAGTCCACCACAGAGTCTCTTTATGGCCAAATTTCCCTTTGGGGACAATAACCAATATTTCAATTTCACATTCAGTTAATTTAAAAATAAAAATGGTGCATTATATATTTTTTAATAATGTCATTGCAATCAATTGTTTTATTTAGAATGTAAAAGAAAAGCTAATTTGTTATTACATAACTGTATTTTAAATAGGCTATAACTATTCATTACTGAGATTATTTAAAAAAGATGATTATAGCAGAGAATACATATCTAATTCAGCATATAACTGCTTGTTGCATTCAGATAAAAAGCAATGAAGAGTTGAGCATGAAGGGGGTGGACCAAATATTGATGGTTTGTAAAAAGGGGCAGAGTTTTTTATTGGTAGGCTGTATTATGTTGTGCACATGCAGTGCATACATAATACATAATACTAATCACAAGGTGAGAGTGCAACAGAGCACTTCTTGGCATGGCAACTACTTATCATTCGTTTCACTGTAAATGGAAGACCAGAACAAGCATTTGTCAGAGTTTCACACTGAAAGTCCTGCAAAAGTTGTTAAAGGTAAGAATTTGTTGAAATATTCTCGCCTCAAATTTTCTATTCTTTGATAACTAATCATCAAATAGAACGTAAAAAGTACAAATATATATATATATATATTTTTTTTTTTGTTTTTTCCTCACAGCTTTGGTGTGTTCATGGCATACACTGAAATATAATGCTCATATGTCAAGCAAAAATACTGTATAATGTCATAAAATTAGATTAAGGTTTCTCAGTTAATAATTTTATTAGCTAATTATTTTTCTTATCTATTAGATGTGTTTGAAAACCTTCAATGAAAAGGAGTTTTTGTTAGGACTCATTAGCCTTCATTTTGCTGAAAACAAGCTGTAGGACCGTTCTCATTCTGGAGGATAGTGTCAACAGCCGGGCTTCTTTAATCAGGTCCACTCAATTACCGCCAGCCCATATAAAGAGCCTGGATAGCTATTACACCATGAAGGATGCTACTTAGAGGATTGTTTATTTATTTGTTTATTAACCAATTAAATCCCACTGGTTACAGTTGTGACTGAAATTTAGTTTGAAATTTGAAGGGTCTTAAAAGAGTTGTACATTTTAAAAGACAGTACAGACTGTCTTGAGTTCATGTGAAATGTTTTATATGAGTGGTGCAAATAGTCACATGACCAGAGCCATTTAATTCCACTGTGCTCCTGTAAAGATGATGTCTGTCAAAACTCCTTAAAAGGAAGCAAATTAAACCTGTCCATGATTCACATACAATTACCATATTTTGTACATATCATGTTTAAAGCGTCTATTACTGATTTATTAATAAGATTGCTCAGACTCGTATAAATCATACTTGCAGGACAAGTAAACATGTAAGTGACCAACATGTAAGAGACCCATTTTTGAATAGATGACTGATTGATTCCCATTGTAAAATTGCAGATTTCAAAGTATTATAACTATAAATGAAACAAAGTAAATTCAATTGTCATTTCCTTTTCACCCACAATTGCTTGATTGTGAGAAAATATATATATAATAAATTGTTAAAAATTACAAACTGGCTCAGCCAGTGATGCCCAGGAACAGACTGGGTGTCCACCGAGAACAAATTGGTGACAACTGGAGAGAGAGTCAACAGCTCGGAAAGATGGTAACTGGGGCAGGAAGGGGTAGCAGCCTAACCTGCATTTTCAGCAAGGAAAAACCCAACAGAGCTACAGATGTAACAGTTACAATATTTTCATTTGGAGTTGCAGAGGAATTTTTTATATTTTCCACCAGTGTTGTATTAAAGACTTCATTTAAATTAAGTCTTCCCATAATGTTTGTATAAACTTAAAGCAAAGGAAGGATTTCCAAGTGTGCATGTAAAATTCCAGGGTATAGCATCACATCTTTCTTGGTAGAGCCTTGAGCATCTGAGCTGGCTGGGACTGTTTAAGGATACTGTATGTCTGAAGGCACCCACAAGCCCTCCCTTTTCTACCATAAAAGCACCCTAAAGACCCAAGAGGAGAGTGAGCATGTCAGGTAAAAGTTCATCCAAATGAGGTGACATTCCTGTCCCTTACATAGAGGCGTACAATATCCTTGCTGAAAAGACCTGCATTGCTGGTTATCAGCAGAGTGTTCTAGCATGCAATATTTCTGTTGTGCTGAAAAGTGTTATTGAGAGTGTGTGTGTGTGTGTGTAAACTGAAAAGTGATTTTTGTGTCTATGGGAAATAAATCCCCTTTTGAGTTGGATCTCGCCATCTCCCACTTCCTCCTTTTCCATTAAAACTAATAACTTTGTTACAGTAATTTATCAACTGGTCTCAACAACTAAGTTTGCATGCTATGCTGGTTCACCAGCTGGACAAGCACTAAACCGGTCTGGACGAACATGTACATCAGTGCGGGTCAAAGCTGGTCTTTTCGGCAGGGATGCAATTTTAATCATTTTTTTTAAAAGCAAAATTAAAACATGAAATCACACAAAGGTATATACATTATTACAGATACAAAACATGTTCTTACTGTCCTCTTCTTATATCCTTGACAGTGGCTACATGACAATTATTAATGTAAACAACAATTTCATGTAAATTTGGTATTGGCATGAAAAATGCATTTGGAAAGTTGATATGTCTATTGCAAAACACCATTTCAAAAGAGCATTTTGCTAAATTTATATAGAATTTTATAAAGACTAATTTTATAAAAAGAAAAAGATTAATATATAGATACTACATACCATGTTGGTAGTATTATCTATATATTAAGGACCATTTAAATTAACTAGTGAAGACCATTTTTTACCCCTGTTAATTGTTACACATTGATATAATTTAATATACTTCTTTACTTTCATTTAATTATTAATTTGTCTAATACTGATCTTGATATTTAACGCAGATAAGACTTGTTTTTGGAAATCAATGAAAACATGGTGTCTTCACATTCATTGCAACCACAAGTCCTGCACCTGCCATATGCAAATAGGACATTTTTAAAAATAGGAAACAGAGCACAGAACAGCACTTCTAAACTAAGCATAAAGAACACAGAGGACATCAGTCCTTTCATCTGCCCAAGGGCCTCATATCAATATAAATGGTCCCGTCTGAGGTTTTCAAATCAAAAGCAATTCTTGCAAGTAAAGGGCTGGAGCTCCATGTTCATTAATGAAATAGTCTTCCAAGTGGAGTTGTTGAAGCCAGGCTTTTCAAATTAACACAACAAGACATGATTCCTCTTGGGGGTTAACAGGAAAGGAAACACTGTGTTTCATCAAGGAACACATCTGTGCAGGAGATAATATCAAAACAAAGATTCTAATTTTCACATATTATGGGATTATGTGATTTAGATTTTATTGGAGTTGTGGATAGTATAGTATAGGTAATTTGGTTTTGGAATAATTGAATGAATTCAAATTGAAATCTCTGACTTTTGATCGAAGAATTTGGCATCTTGGTCAATCTCAGTTCAGTTTGAAACATTGTTGAGATGTGTTCTGAAACTCTTGACACATATGTTCTTTTTAGTTATTTTTATCCCGTTTTCTCACAATTTGGAATGACCAATTCACGCTACTTAGCAGGTCCTCATGGTGGAATGGTTACTCCCCTCATTCGGGGTGGCAGAGGACAAGTCTCAGTTGCCTCCACTTCTGATATAGTCTATCCACGTGGTTCGTTGTTCATGACACTGACTCCGAGTGTGGAGTCTCATGCTACTCTCCGCGATCCACGCACAACTTACCACGTGAGAGCGAGAACCACTAATCGTGACCACATGGAGGTTAGGGCCTACATTTACATTTATGCATTTGGCAGATGCTTTTATCCAAAGCAACTTTCAGTGCACTTATTACAGGGACAATCCCCCCAGAGCAATCTGGAGTTAAGTGCCTTGCTCAAAGACACAATGGTGGTGGGATGAACCAGTGACCTTCTGATCAACAGTTATGTGCTTTAGCCCACTACACCACCACCACTCGTTACCCCATGTGACTCTACCCTCCCTAGCAACTGGGCCAATTTGGTTGCTTGGGAGACTTGGCTGGATATGTAATGGATATACTGGATATAAAATACAAGATAGTACAAGATAATTTTTAAATTTTGGTACCATACTTCCATTTCTAATCAAAAGTTTTGATGACTACAATTTTTCAAAATTGTGAAAAGTAAAAAAAAAAAGAAAAATAAATAATGAGTAGGTGTTTCCACATTTTTGAATCTTAATGTATACTGTGTATATTATATATAAGACAGAGGGACTTAAACATTTGTTTAGGTTGTAATTTGTGTTTAGGAGTAAACCAAAATGACTAAAATCACAATTTCTTCAAAGAATTTTGTTTTCTATTGTAAAAATTCTCAGCATTCTCAGAGACACTTCAAAACATTTGCTGATTTTACACGTTCAAGATCCTACAGTTACAGGCAACAATGAAGAGAGATGCACAGCCCACCCAGAAGATGGCGCTACAAGAATCTCCAATATCTCTGCAGTGGGAGAGCAGGCTTATAACAATTACATTGCAAAATTATTTTATAAATAATTATTGACTGAAAGCAGATCAAATACAATTAGATACAGAATATAAAGTGTATATAATATATGCACTGGCAGCCAAAAATTTAGAATAATGTATAGATTTTAATGTTTCGGAAGGAAATTGGTAATTTAATTCACCAAAGTGGCATTCAACTGATCACAATGTATAGTCAGGACATTACTAAAAAACAGCACCATCACTATTTGAAAACAAAAATGGAATTTTTTATCAAATCTATACAGGCACCATTTCCAGCAGCCATCACTCCAACACCTTATCCTTGAGTAATCATGCTAGATTGCTAATTTGGTACTAGAAAATCACTTACCATTATATAAAAAACAGTTGAAAGCTATTCAAGCTATTTTCTTTGTGTTTGTTTTGAGTTGCCACAGTATGCAATAGACTGGCATGTCTTAAGGTCAATATTAGGTCAAAAATGGCAAAACAAAAGAAACAGCTTTCTCTAGAAACTCATCAGTAAATCATGTTTTGAGGAATGAAGGCTATACAATGCTTGAAATTGCCAAAAAGCTGATGATTTCATACAAAGATGTATACTACAGTCTTCAAACACAAAGTACAACTGGCTCTAACAAGGACAGAAAGAGATGTGTAAGGCCAGATGTACAACTAAACAAGAGGATAAGTACATCAGAGTCTCTAGTTTGAGAAATAGACACCTCACATGTCCTCAGCTGAGACTTTCATTGACTCAACACCAGTTATATGTACAACAGTAAAGAGAAGACTCAGGGGTGCAGGCGTTATGGGAAGAATTGCAAAGAAAAAGCCACTTTTGAAACAGAAACAGAAAAAGAAAAGGTTAGAGTTGGCAAAGAAACAGACATTGGACAACAGATAATTGGAAAAGAGTGTTATGGATCTTAACCCCATTGAGATTTTGTGGGATCAGTTAGACTGTAAGGTGTGTGAGAAGTGCCCGACAAGACAGCCACTTCTATGTCAAGTGCTACAGGAAGTGTGGGGTGAAATGTCACCTGAGTATCTGGACAAACTGACGGCTAGAATGTCAAGGATCTGCAAAGCTGTCATTGCTGCACGTGGAGGATTTTTGATGAGAACTCTTTGAAGTAGTTTAAGAAGATTTGAAAATTGTAATATAAATTTTTCACATAATTAATGTCCTGACTATACACTCACCTAAAGGATTATTAGGAACACCTGTTCAATTTCTCATTAATGCAATTATCTAATCAACCAATCACATGGCAGATGCTTCAATGCATTTAGGGGTGTGGTCCTGGTCAAGACAATCTCCTGAACTCCAAACTGAATGTCAGAATGGGAAAGAAAGGTGATTTAAGCAATTTTGAGCGTGGCATGGTTGTTGGTGCCATACGGGCCGGTCTGAGTATTTCACAATCTGCTCAGTTACTGGGATTTTCACGCACAACCATTTCTAGGGTTTACAAAAAATGGTGTGAAAAGGGAAAAACATCCAGTATGCGGCAGTCCTGTGGGCGAAAATGCCTTGTTGATGCTAGAGGTCAAAGGAGAATGGGCCGACTGATTCAAGCTGATAGAAGAGCAACTTTGCCTGAAATAACCACTCGTTACAACCGAGGTATGCAGCAAAGCATTTGTGAAGCCACAACACGCACAACCTTGAGGCGGATGGGCTACAACCGCAGAAGACCCCACCGGGTACCACTCATCTCCACTACAAATAGGAAAAAGAGGCTACAATTTGCAAAAGCTCACCAAAATTGGACAGTTGAAGACTGGAAAAATGTTGCCTGGTCTGATGAGTCTCAATTTCTGTTGAGGCATTCAGATGGTAGAGTCAGAATTTGGCATAAACAGAATGAGAACATGGATCCATCATGCCTTGTTACCACTGTGCAGGCTGGTGGTGGTGGTGTAATGGTGTGGGGGATGTTTTCTTGGCACACTTTAGGCCCCTTAGTGCCAATTGGGCATCGTTTAAATGCCACGGCCTACCTGAGCATTGTTTCTGACCATGTCCATCCCTTTATGGCCACCATGTACCCATCCTCTGATGGCTACTTCCAGCAGGATAATGCACTCGAATCATTTCAAATTGGTTTCTTGAACATGACAATGAGTTCACTGTATTAAAATGGCCCCCACAGTCACCAGATCTCAACCCAGTAGAGCATCTTTGGGATGTGGTGGAACGGGAGCTTCGTGCCCTGGATGTGCATCCCACAAATCTCCATCAACTGCAAGATGCTATCCTATCAATATGGGCCAACATTTCTAAAGAATGCTTTCAGCACCTTGTTGAATCAATGCCACGTAGAATTAAGGCAGTTCTGAAGGCGAAAGGGGGTCAAACACAGTATTAGTATGGTGTTCCTAATAATCCTTTAGGTGAGTGTATATTGTGATCAGTTGAATGCCGCTTTGGTGAATAAACGTACCAATTTCTTTCCATAAGAGCAAAATCTGTTCATTATTCCAAACTTTTGGCCGCCAGTGTAGAATATGAAAGAATATCAAGAATATAAATAATAATAAAAACAACACAAGGAAGTCAACACCGTGTCCTTTACATTAAATTTTATTTTACAAAAGAAAACTAAATGCACCTAAATTACTTCTTCTTACGCATCTATTTCCCCCAAAACGTGTTTCTTTAATCTGATAATGCAAAATGGAATATTATGCATGCAGGTTTGCATTTCTCTCAAATACCATCCTGCACAAATAATACTCACAATTCAACTTGAACTGAACATTTGAACCCATTAAGTTGCAGACAGAGGTAAAGCATTAGCATGCAGCACTGTACACTTTTGCATAGTAAAAGGCTGTCAATTATTTTAGATACATTTCTTGTCATCTTTTACCAACATGCCATTGCATGATACAGAACTTTCACTAAAGGAAAAAAAACATCTATCCTGGGAATGGGACATTTCAGTAAAAATCTGGTCATGATTTTACTGGGGCAGTGGTAAGAACCAGGAAGTACGCACTTTTTTCTTCTTCTATGATATGAATTAAGTCTGATCAGTTGACCAATTTAACATGCACATTATGTATAGGATGTATTGTACAGTAAATGGTTAACACACATTCAAAAGTAAAACAAATTTGCAGAACTCTCTGCTAAAGTTTGAGGAAATCAAACATATATACCTTATTATACAGTTAAGGCATAATCCTAAAGTAAATGGCAGGGAATGTATTGACTGAAATTGAAAAAGAATTATAAGAAAATAATAGATACACAAATGGGTAAAAACAGAATGCATGTTATAAATGTAATGGTGGGTCCTGAGCATTGGCTACAATATACACTAGTGTCACAAAAATATGGATTCAGCTGCATATCAAAGAACCATAAAACAGGTCATTTGATGTTTGGAGCCATACACCAAAATGTTTTTGTGTTTTAGCTAGTTCAGGGGATCCTCAAATTCTATCTTATTCAAAGAGAGGTAATGAACATGTGTTAAACAAGACAATGGAATAATATGTTACTTATTTTATATCTTCAGAAATATTCCTCATGTATAATGCAGGTGGTTGGGGGAAAAGGGGGTGGCAGTGATAAGAAATACAGTAAGGGCACTTTACGCAAACTACATTGACTTCTACTGACCCCACACCTCCAGCAAGAAAAATTTACAGAATGCTTTCAAATGCTACGTAAATACTGAAAACAACCTATGGACAATTATCATGCGTTCCATTTGTCTCGTAAGTAGGAGCTCCAAGTTATTTTTCTGTGTTGCAAGACCGAAACGGACACATGCAACAATTACTTTCCTGGAGGCGTCCATCTTTTTGTCCGACTTGTGTTGTGTGTAAATGGAACGAATCCAAATCAGATTTTTCTTTTTTTTTTTACGGATATAACGTCGATCCGAGTCCCAAGCTCCGACTTCTGAGACAAATGGAATGCAGAATTATTGGTTTGGCACAGGGCAACTTTACAGTTTACACTACTATCAAAGCTACCTCATCAATACAGGTTTATTGACAACTGAAGTCAGAGTGGAAACTGATCAAGTCCAGTTGTTTCTACACCAGGCGCACATAAAACATAAAATGCTTAAATCTCAACTATGAAATCACTGAAGGATAAAAACAAGACCAGAGTAAAAAACAATTCAGGCCATTTAGTCGATTTGCAAAACTCTGATATTATGTAGTAGCAAGAAATGAGTCAAGTAAAACAACTGTCAACATCCTGAAAACATGCAAATAACCGTGCTCATGAAACAGAAATGTTGTTCTGGACGTTGTATTCTGTCTCATTTGATGTCAGGTCATCTTGCATGATTTCAGATAAAGCCTTCACAGAAAAATGTATAACTAATTTTCTTATAATGATCAATATAATATCTAATATTAATACAATTAAATTATACAAAAATATTTTATAGCTTGCCATGTTGTCTGAAGTCTAATTATCTAAATTTATTTTCAAATATTTTGAAAACCTTCAGTGTACCTGCTACGACACACAGAAACTTTACTATTGCTCAGGCACACACTAAATAGTCTCATAAACCTTAACTGGACAGAGACATTTTCTCAAGACATATTGATCCACAGACCTGACTGTGGAAAGGAGGTTTAATGAAAGAATGAATCTCCATTTAGCTGCCGCACATTTTTGTGGTATTAAAGGGATAGTTTACCTGACAGATACGATGACAGATAGTTTAATTCTGTCATCATTTACTCATCCTCATGCCATCCCAGATGTCTTCAGCAGAACACAAATTAAGATTTGTAGAAGACTATTTCAGCTCTGTAGGTCCATACAAAGCAAGTGAATGGGTGACAACATGTTATGCTTTGACAGCATAAAAGTAATCCATATCTTATGAAGTGATATTATAGTTGTGGGTGAGAAACAGATCGATATTTAAGTATATTTTTGCTTGAAATTGTTCTTACTGCCCAGTAGGGGGCGTATGCATGAAGAATGTGAATCATCAAAAACACAAGAAGAAGAATGTGAAAATGAAAGATAAAGTGCAGCCTGACCTATAAGGACTTATTTTCTTTTCGATCTGATACCAATAATTTGAAGTCCAATATCGATCGATACCACTAATTATATTAAACTGATTTTTTGCGATTTCTTGGGATAAAATGGGTAATTAAAAAATTATTTTTAGTCATAATTGGTCATTTTACATTTGCGAGACTAAACAAAATATTATTAGACTTCTGTTTTGTTTACCCTTACAATTAAAATTAACCATGTTTTCACTACAGTAACTATAGTTTAACCATGGTAATTAGTTAAAACATAGTTACCACACAATTAACCATGGTTACTACTACAATATTTATGTAGTAAAACAATGGTTTCAGGAAATGGTTTTCAAAGAAAATTTTCGCCTTGCATTTCTCGCGTTAGTTTGACCGCTGGATTATAAATTTGTGTTAAAACTTGCGTTCGCGCAAGTAACGCGGACCCATGAGTATTCCCCCTTCTCTTCCGGAAAAGGACAGGAGGAGGGGCTTCTAGGTTCATAGTAAAGAACAACCAATAGCTGGAATTAAGTAGACTTGCATATTTTCAGAATTTAACAGGTAGTCCAACTTCCTCACTTACTTTCCTCCAAGCGATGTCTTTTTTTGTCCGGTCTCTGTACATGTATGATGTTGTATCATAAAATTCCGGGTGCCCACACACACGCTACAAAATGTTTTCATCCGTTTTTCCAGATTTCTTCTGCTATTACGTCAGTATGTCAGTGACATCTGGACAATCTCATTGCTGATAGGCATTCGCAACATTAATTTTCCACGCAAGTAAAATGTTAGAGTTAGAGTTCGCTTCGTTCGCATCTATTTGCATCGAATTTGTATATAATCGGGCCACGCGAAACACTCACTTCGCGTTGTATGTGAACGCACCATAATAAGTCAATGTACACTTGACGATGGTTAATCCACCGCGGGGAAGACGTTCGAGCTGGGAGTTTACTGCTTCCTTCAATCCTGCAATGCTTTATTTCATGCTGAATGACATTACATTGAAACATTAATTGTTTACAAATCATTACTTGATTAAAATAACATAATAACATATAAAGAGGCAAAACATACAGATATATTTTAAAATGTACTCTTTATTTATATTTATACAGAATTTTGCCACTAAGATGAAGAATTCTTTATTTACTAAATAATTCACTGAGGTGATATTATTTTAACTAAGGAGACTGCACACAGTGGAAATTATAATTCTGTGGATGATTTAAATATTCGGTTATAACATGTAGGTTATGATCGGATGAGAGAGCTCAGAAACGCTACTCAGCTTGAATTGGAGTTTTAAGATACTAAAGTAAAACAAATAAATACAATAATGTACATTTGATAAAATGTGTTTACTCTATATATTAACACATATATTAAAAATTGTATTGTATTATTATATTATATATTATAAGAGCTAAAAAATGTTGGCACCCATTCACTTGCATTATTTGGACCAAAAGAGCTGAGAGATTCTTCTAAATAGCTTAATTTGTGTTTTGCTGAAGAAAGAAAGTCATACATATCTGGGATGGCATGACGGTGAGTAAATGATGATTTTTCATTTTTGGGAGAACTATTCCTTTAAGACCACAACCAGAACCTAATAGACCATTTTATCGCTAGTGCCATCTTTGATTTTAAATGGGAATGACAACGAGGCTGTGAGGGATAAACTTATAAAGCTGTATAAAGCTCCTAGATCACATCTGATTTTCCACAACTCTTGTTGTCTGGAGTTCTTTGTACTGAATGTTCTTGGATAGATATTTGATCAATGTTTTTTCAACGGAATGATCCAAAAACACTTTAAACTGGAGTAAATAAATGGAGCTAGCGTGAATAAGGTCTATACCTAAAAACAAACCACAGCAATAGGATATATAGCACAAAAAATAAAATGTGATAAGAGCATCAAACCAAACATCTGGGAGTAAGACTACTCATTATTATAAAACTACAGAACACCCTGAAAACCGGGGGAAAATAAATAAATAAATAAAATGAATTAATGAATGAAGAAAATTAAGCCTGTTTTTGGATCAAGATTTTATTTTATTTATTTTTTTCATTTTAACACTATTTTAAAGAAGATTAAAGGTATAGTTTAGACAAATAATCTGTCTAATATTGTTCCAAAGCTTTCTTCAGTGGGACAAAAAAAGGAGATAATTAGCAGTATGCTGGTCTTAGTGCGTTTTCACACCTGTCTTTTTTGGAGCGTTTGTTTCGGGACCTTGCATGCTTTCTCCCTTGGTTCGGTTTGTTTAGGCATATATGAACACGGTAATCGCACTCGGATCCGCACCAAAACAACTGGTCCGAGACCGCATGAATGAGGTGGTCTTGGAGCGATTGCAAATTAACTCTATAAATGAATAAATAAATGTTTTTTTTTTTTTACGTGGCTTTACTATGCTGTTTGTGTGTGTTTGCGTGTGTGCATGTGTGAGAGAGGGAGAGAGAGAGAGAGATCTTTGAGAACAGGCATGTTTCAATGGAGAAATAATGCAAAAGCAACTAATGACAGATACAAATAACCATTATGGAATCTTTACAACAAACCTATCTATCAGCGTGACAGATAATTTGTATTTAGAACACAACCTCTAACTGGCAACGCCAGATTTAATTTGTATAATTCTCTAGGACAAATTTTTTACAGGCATATAATTTTACCATGAATGGATGAGCTTAATACTGGAACAGCAAACAAACATAGGGACCAATAAGGGGACAGCTTGCTCACATGTGACATTTATTGACAGTTTTGGCCTGTTTGGAAATGTTGCCTTGTGAAAGCGAACAGCACCAAGAAGAAAATGCAACATTGTAACAATTTAGTCCCTGTTTCGGAACAAAGCAAACGGTCTACAGGTCTGAAAACTCCCTTAGTCACCATTCAATTTACATTTTTTACAGAGCGACCATTATAGCCAGATTCCCCAAAAAAATGGCTCATGAGTCTGTTCTTTTGTATCTACAGCTCGACAAGTGTACTCCGACTCCTGAACGAATGACTCTTATGAGCCAGTTCTTTTGAATCTACAGAGCAAAACACGCAACACAACTAGTGTAGCCAGATTCCATAACAAATTATTCGTATGAGATGGTTCTTTAAAGCTACATCTCAAAATATACAGCGTGGCCACTGTAGTCTGACCCCTGAACAAATTACTCTTTTTTGCTGGTTCTTTTGAAACTACATTGCAAAACATACAGTGCAAGCAGAGTAGCCAGATTCCCGAACATATGACTCTTATGAGTTGGTTCTTTTGAATCTACAGCTCTAAATATACAGCGTGACCATTGCAGTCTGACAATCAAACAAAATAACTCGTATGAGCCAGTCCTTTTGAATCTACAGTGCAAAACATGCAATGCAACCAGTGTAGCCAGATTCCTGAACAAATTACTCTTATGAGTCGGTTTGTTTGAATCTACATCTCAAATTCTACAGCGTGACCAGTGTTACCAGATTCCTGAACAAATGCCTCTTATGAGTTGGTTCTATTGAATCTACAGCTCAAAATATAGAGGGTGACCAGTGTAGTCTGACTCCCGAATGAATTCCGGGAGTGAACCAAGAATCTTTACTATGTTATGTGTTCTTAGTTAATGGAATCCTTACATGTTAGTCTCAGTTACCATTCACTGTTAGGCCATCATTCTACCTAACATCTCCTTTTATATAAATGTAATTGGAAATACAAATACGCAAATGCAAATGCAAGTGCAAAAAAATTAATAAAATAAAATTCTATTAGTTCTAAAAAGGCTTAATTTTCTTCATAGATAGGGAAATAGAGAGAGGTCAAAGAAATATTTTGGATATTATGGCACGTATGATGTTTTCCTGCTCTGTACCTCTGGGCAAAGGACAAGAACATCCAAAATAAAGACCAAAACAGAAATAAACAAACAGTGAATACACAACACTCTGCTTCCATTGGCTACTGCGATCGTGCAAAAAGGCTCTATGCTGATTGGCTGCTGCCACTGTTGAGCATTTCTGCATCCCAGCACTAGTTCAAAGTGAAAATCAGCATGCCACCACATCAAGTCCTGCAAATATAGAGAATGCTGCAAACTCTGTGAAGAATTAGACCTTGGGCCTAAGCCTGAAATACGAGAAATTATAGACCAGAAATGGTCACCCTGTACTATAGTTTTCACTCCTTCAAGATAACATCTATTCTTAACCACTGCAGATAAATATCTGCACCTCAATTCTCCAACTGCCTTACATAAAAGATATGCAAGGGCTGCAAATAGCAGCCTTACCTAGACGGACCAGGTTGCTCAGATTTAGCTTTTAGTTGAGACAGTCCATGGGAAGGGACCTGGATTGAACTGCATTTTTGGGAAAGGGCTTACACAATTACATGTGTTACCACACAGCTCTCGGATATTAATTCAGAGTCTATGCCGTGAGTCGTTAATGTAGCCCTCAGGGGATTCTCTGTTGCGGTGAGGTTTGTATGCATCCTGATAGGGATCTTGGTAATCCTCCTCTACCAGAGGGTAGTGGTCACGACTTTGCTGGGAGCAGGAGGACAGGCGGTTGTGACTCTTGTTTTGCCGTTCTTTGTTGTGGTAGTTTTCATCAGAGGTCATCAAGCTGTGCCTTTCCACTGGAGAATGGTCAGTGATGTGATTGCTGTTTTTATTTCTTTGGCTCTGTTGAAAGTACACCAGTATTACACCAGTATTAGCAGAAAAGCCAGTATAGTGCAATCCAAATATGACATTTTAATATGTTTCCTGAAAAACAATCATGTTAAACAAAAAGGCCTGCATTGTTGGTGACAGGACACAGTATGTTGTGTTTTAGATACTAGTACGCTGGTGTTCCAAATTAAACCTATGGATTATGCATAATAACTGGAACATTTCCCAGAGCAGAGGATTTGACGTTCGACAGTCTTGAAATGTATTGAATGGAGTGAACTTGTACCCAAGTGGCGCTTTGGTGGCTGTAGCAGCAGTGCATTAAATGACTAAACGTAAGGAATTAAAGAGACAAAAGTTCTTGGAAAGAAAACATGTTTGTGTTGAACTCTTCACAAAAGTAGCATCACATATCTATCTATCATTGTATTAGCATATTAAGCTAAACAAGTATTTAACAAGTATTATTTAGCTTACAAATGTGAACCATGATTTGCTACATGCCATTGATTTTCAAAAGAAGGTGGTATTAGTGGGACAACTCATTCTAGAGAGCATTTTATAAGACAAAAATCTGGAAACGCCCAATATTGAGCCATCAATATTTTAAATGCGTATATCTGCTAAAAGATAATTTTATCAACTTTTAGGGGTATACTAGCATTTAGATGCATCTAAAGCCAAAAGACATGGACTAAAAGCCTCAATTCTCAAATTTTGATTTCATGGGATCTTTAACAAGCAAGAATTACTTGGACAACCAGTATCATCACAAAGATCATACTGGTTGACCAGCTTTATCAGCTAAGGTTTGCTGATGAACTGCACGGTCTACCAACTAGACCAGCATCAAATCAGCTATAACAACTAATGGAAATTCAAGCTTGTCTAGCTGGTCTTTTCTGCAGAGCAAACTCATATTTTAAGCCAATGGCATACTGAAATCAGATGCTCTGACTGAGCTCAAAGCCCTTGCTCACCTGTAGTCCAGAGATGGCTGTGGGATATGAAGACAGTACAGTGGAGCCCAGGTTGTGGCCCAGCAGAGGGTTGAGAGGAGTGCTGAGGGACATGTGAGTTGCACGCCAGTAGGCCTCTAGGTACTCAGCCAGGTGTTCACATGCATCCTCAAGCTGGTTCTCATCCAAAATAACATCAAACATTTCCTGGAGTGAGGCAGACAGTAGTAGCAAATGTTTATAGAAAGGTTAAAGTCAAAATGAATAAAAAAGGCACCCCATTCACTTTCCTATTAATAGTAGGCCTGGGTAGCTCAGCAAGTATTGACGCTGACCACCACCACCAGGGTGTGCTGAGTGACTCCAGCCAAGACTCCTAAGCAACCAATTTGGCCCGGTTGCTAGGGAGGGTAGAGTAACATGGGGTAATCTCCTCGTGGTTGCAATTAAGTGGTTCTCGCTCTCAATGGGGCGCGTGGTAAGTTATGCGTGGATCGCGGAGAGTAGCGTGAGCTTTCACATGCTGTGAGTCTTTTCAGTGTCATGCACAGCGAGCCATGTGATAAGATGCGCGGATTGACTGTCTCAGAAGTGGAGGCAATTGAGACTTGTCCTCCATCACCCGGATTGAGGTGAGTAACCACGCCACCACGAGGACATAGTAAGTAGTGGGAATTGGGCATTCCAAAATTGGGTATAAAAAAATAATAAAATAATAATACAAAATAAAATAGTTAGTTCATAGTGCATTAACTAATGTTAACAAATACAACTTTTAATGAAAAAATGTATTATTATATGTTGAAGTTATGTTGTTTTATGTTGATTATATGTTGTTTAATGAATGCCGAACAAGTAGTGTTCATTGTTGGTTTACATTAACTAATGTTGTCATGTTAACAAAGTGTCACTGTAAAATTGGTTGTGAATGGTGTTTCATGTTGACTCGAAATCTTGATGGTGTTTGTTTATTCTGGATACTCACTGGAGGACACTGAGCTAATTTGTCTGCTGCGACCAGTTGTACATTTAAATGCTTGCTCTGAGACTTCCCTCGTGATTTGATTAGCCGCTGCAATACCTGTCAGCGGGCACACACCACACACACACACACACACACACACACACACACACACACACAATTAAATAAACACTATTAAGAAAAGAGACAATAACATAATTTGCCTGATAGAGGTATTGTTAGATTCCTTTAATATGTCTTTCAAATAAAATAGATAAGGCAATAAAGGTACTGTAAGTGATTTGCAAAGACACTGGTAAGACAAGAAGAACATTTTAAAGGAGTTTTTATCAATGACTTTGTTACCTTTGGAGAAGACACTTTGACATGTATGATAATGGGTGCTAAAGAGGTCTTGATGAGCTGTGCCGGATGGTTGATTGTATCTGCATCCAGTACAACCAGCTGAAGTGATCTGGCCAATTCAAAGATCCGCTCTATCTCGCTCTGAACCTCAGCTGTTACAAAGAGAAATAATTACAGAGATTAAGTGTCGACCTTTGAAGTATGCTGAATCAGATGTAGTAAATGAGTAACATTAATTAAACTAGTTAGAAAATACTCAATAACCATTAAACAATTTTTAGCCACAAGACACACCTAAGTTGGATCTGGTGTTGGATCTGTCGATGATGGCTCTCTTACTGGGGTTATTCAGCACAGATCTCTTGGCTAAAGAGATGTCTGCAGTTACTCTTGTGATTGATATCCTGAAATTGTGAGATAAATGTTGTGACATCACCCTCTACCACATGGACAGGAAAGGTTTGCCTGATCAACAACAGTAGTTCTATCTAGTAGACATCTATGGTAAAGCTAATGATCTCACCTGCCTTCAAACCTGTGTTTCAGGAAGTCAAAAAGCGCTTTCTGCATCATATCTGTAACCTGTGTTCAAAACCAGGAGGACAGGAGAGTAAAAACACAATTATGAGCAAAAAGTAGAGAAAGAATTATTGAGAAAAAGTGAGAAATATCTATTTTACTTTAGTAGTGACAAAAATGAAAATTATTATGTCATAATTTACTCACCTCTTGTTGTTCCAAACCTGCATGACTTTCTTTCTTCCGTGGAACACAAATGGAGACATTTTGCAGCTGAGCTGCTCTTATTTCATACAATGAAAATACATGGTGATTTACACCATTAAGCTTCAAAAAGGCCAAAGAAGCACTATAAATTTAGTGCTCTACATTACAAGTCTTCTAAAGATAGATATGTTGTTGTTAGCTCTTTTCCCTTTGCTAATATCTCATTCACGGTCATTCTAATTTTTATGATACATTTTTGATCTTGGCAGAGTGGTTCATCGTCCACCTTCATTGTATGGAAAATAGCAGCAAGGACATTTTGCCTAACATCTACATTTGTGCTCTCCAGCAGAAGAACTGGGTTTGAAGCAAATGAGGGTAAGTAAATGATGACAGATAATTTTTTATATATATTATTTTTGGGTGAACTATTCCTTTAATGACTTGTTTGACCTTTTTTTAATTACAGTTCAGCTCATAAGATCCAGACCTCAGTAATAGGTTCTCATAAAACTATTTAAAATCACACAAGAATTTAAATATTATCAACTAAGTCAACTTCAAAAATAATTACAGAAGTCCAGTATGGAAGCATTAATATCTTTTCAAAGCTGTCTTATTAACCTTTGCATAATGCTTAGTCTAATAACTGTCGTAAACTCATGTAAATATCCCAGTTTTCCACTATAACTGTGACAATAAAAAAAAAAATGCAGACATTTCTTAAATAATATTTGCAAAACAACAGAATATATATGGTTACATAATGAGCTTAAATGATCAATCATGGTAACTGTAGCTGTTTAGCTGTGATATTCTGTATATGCTTCAGTGTTTGCATGCCGTGAGATCTCATCTTAGTAGCTAATCTATACTTGTCACACTGATTTCTGGGACTATGCTTATGTTTTTATTTTTTCTCTCTCTGTTTCTAATTTCAAACCATGCTCCATTTTTCAGACTGGCATGTTGTACCCAGAAGGTTGTTGCCTTGGCAACTCTGCGTGGAGATGATGACTGCTATTCAGTGACAAACCGACATACCCTCTCACTTGCTTCTGAAGAAGTGATTCCCTGGTTACCATCACACACACACACACACACACACACACACACACGCATGCACGCACACACACGCACACACACAGACACACACACACACACACACACACACACCATAGGAATTGGGGGAGGCCTACCTCATAGCCCTTAAGTGATGGGCCAACTAAGACCACCGGCCTCATGGAGGGGACCACGTCATATGGAGGAATGTGCTCAGCCTAAAATATAATAGAGATTTAGTTGTAAAAAAGAATGCCGTTTATACGCACTACAATAGCCACACACTGATCACCACATGAACAATGCAGTGGCCTGAAAGAGTAAGGGCTCTTTAATGAAGGCAGTCTGGTGATGTGGAGATTGTAGGACATAAATGTAGCCTTTATTGCAAAACTCAAATAATAGAGTACAGATACAGACACAGCTTGAGAACAATCAGGCAGAGAATCAGGAACAGAGACATGTAAAAACCCTAAAACTTTATTTCAAAACAAAAGTCCATCATAACCTTACTGGCCTCTAGGGAAGTCCCATATATACTGCAGTTATATAATAGAATTTATAGAATTTACAAATGAATTACAATGCACTCACCACTTTCTGTTTCTGTTTTCCTGTGATGGAAAAGAGGAATTATATAAGCAGATTTTTAAAGCACTATTCAGCCACAATAACAAATATATCAAAAATAATTTAATATAATGAATACTCTTTATAGAACTAACACACACACACACACACACACATACATTGTAATATAATATAATGTGTTAATGTGTGAAAATGTATTAGTGTGGACGTAGCTTAGTGTTTTTTCTGGAAAATTTATAGAAAAAAAGACTGGAATCCTTCTGTGAAAGGTGAAGGCTAATGCTGACCTGCAGAAGGAGGGTTGGGCTTAAAGGTGCCTGACACCACATCACCTAGACTGGAGGAGGAGTTCCCACTGGACTTCCTGTGAAGGGCCAAGCAAAGAACAGAACATAGCATTAATTAAGGGCTAAGTTCAGCATGGAATAGTAGTGTAATTGCACTTTAGTAGCATATACAGTGAGGAAAATAAGTATTTGAACACCCTGCTATTTTGCAAGTTCTCCCACTTAGAAATCATGGAGGGGTCTGAAATTGTCATCGTAGGTGCATGTCCACTGTGAGAGACATAATCTAAAAAAGAAAATCCAGAAATCACAATGTATGATTTTTTAAATATTTATTGGTATGATACAGCTGCAAATAAGTATTTGAACACCTGAGAAAATCAATGTTAATATTTGGTACAGTCACCTTTGTTTGCAATTACAGAGGTCAAACGTTGCCTGTAGTTTTTCACCAGGTTTGCACACACTGCAGGAGGGATTTTGGCCCACTCCTCCACACAGATCTTCTCTAGATCAGTCAGGTTTCTGGGCTGTCGCTGAGAAACACGGAGTTTGAGCTCCCTCCAAAGATTCTCTATTGGGTTTAGGTCTGGAGACTGGCTAGGCCACGCCAGAACCTTGATATGCTTCTTACAGAGCCACTCCTTGGTTATCCTGGCTGTGTGCTTCGGGTCATTGTCATGTTGGAAGACCCAGCCTCGACCCATCTTCAATGCTCTAACTGAGGGAAGGAGGTTGTTCCCCAAAATCTCGCAATACATGGCCCCGGTCATCCTCTCCTTAATACAGTGCAGTCAGCCCTGTCCCATGTGCAGAAAAACACCCCCAAAGCATGATGCTACCACCCCCATGCTTCACAGTAGGGATGGTGTTCTTGGGATGGTACTCATCATTCTTCTTCCTCCAAACACGGTTAGTGGAATTATGACCAAAAAGTTCTATTTTGGTCTCATCTGACCACATGACTTTCTCCCATGACTCCTCTGGATCATCCAAATGGTCATTGGCAAACTTAAGACGGGCCTTGACATGTGCTGGTTTAAGCAGGGGAAACTTCCGTGCCATGCATGATTTCAAACCATGACGTCTTAGTGTATTACCAACAGTAACCTTGGAAACGGTGGTCCCAGCTCTTTTTAGGTCATTGACCAGCTCCTCCCGTGTAGTTCTGGGCTGATTTCTCACCTTTCTTAGGATCATTGAGACCCCACGAGGTGAGATCTTGCATGGAGCCCCAGTCCAAGGGAGATTGACAGTCATGTTTAGCTTCTTCCATTTTCTAATGATTGCTCCAACAGTGGAACTTTTTTCACAAAGCTGCTTGGCGATTTCCCTGTAGCCCTTTCCAGCCTTGTGGAGGTGTACAATTTTGTCTCTAGTGTCTTTGGACAGCTCTTTGGTCTTGGCCATGTTAGTAGTTGGATTCTTACTGATTGTATGGGGTGGACAGGTGTCTTTATGCAGCTAACAACCTCAAATAGGTGCATCTAATTTAGGATAATAAATGGAGTGGAGGTGGACATTTTAAAGGCAGACTAACAGGTCTTTGAGGGTCAGAATTCTAGCTGATAGACAGGTGTTCAAATACTTATTTGCAGCTGTATCATACAAATAAATAGTTAAAAAATCATACATTGTGATTTCTGGATTTTTTTTTAGATTATGTCTCTCACAGTGGACATGCACCTACGATGACAATTTCAGACCCCTCCATGATTTCAAAGTGGGAGAACTTGCAAAATAGCAGGGTGTTCAAATACTTATTTTCCTCACTGTATAAATATGTTGTTTTTAATGGGTTCACAGGACATGCTTGATTACAAAATAAAATTAGAATTTCAAATCTAAATTTGTTCTCTCTGTTCAAGGAAGGACACACAAAATGTTCCTAAACAATTTATTTTAGACAAGTTAAGAGTAACAGCTGAAGTGGTGAGGTATGACTACTACATGACTCAACACTACTGATCACTGTTGTGAAGAGAGAATGCCGCATGTCTCTTTCAAAATCATTTTGCGTCATTTCATTGACTAAAACGCTACAACTACATTCAATTCAAATGCTCAGTGTATGAAAGGACATGTCACCAATTTCAAAATGTCATCTCATACATAAATATGGTGTCAAAATGGAAAGGTGGTGCTTATACAAACAATGATAGATGTATAGAAAATTGTAAACCTTTTGAAACGTAGCATTTGAAAATAAACTATGGAAATGTATTGCACTATAAGGCTTTCAATATAATAAAGTTCCCAATGCAAGTTTTGGAAGGGAGGAGCTTGTTCATCTAGGCCTGACAATCATATGCCAAGGATATATTGGTGGCTGCTTCCCTCGCACCGGTGATGACTTCACCAGCATCCCTCCACCTCCACCTTTATATTTTAAAAAGGCTTCATCAATTATTATTTCAGAATTGTCATTCTATTTCTTAGTCAGATAGTACAGGAGTGGGAGTGTGTGTGTGAGTGTCTGTGTGTCTGTGTGTGTGTGTGGGGGGGCTTCATTATGGACAGTAAGGCAAATCCATTTAACCTAATGTGCCAGAACTACATGACTACATGAACCATTGAGCTTCTGATTTATTGTTTGATAAATAATGTTGATTTTAAGTTATACAAATGTCTTTCAAAATAAAAGAACAATCCAAAATCCAAAGGAAGTACTCATTTTGTTGGTAAAAATGTGAAACCACCATGAGAATGTGAAGCTCTGTTTTTATTCATTTACTTTTTGACACTAATTTCTTGTCAGTAATGGCAGTGATATGTCAGATTTCTACCTCAATTTCATTTTTCAATACTATTTTTCTTTAGACATATCAGAATACATCTATTGGATATGTTTCAAAGAGTGAAAAGATTTTATATATTTGGCCAAATAGTTACTTCATAAATCTTTACTCTATACATCTTCACCAGCGATTACAGGTCCATTTGAATCTTTTCATCATAACCAGGCATGACCACAACAATCGACGAGAGACACGGCATGTATTGGGTTTTGCACTAGGGGGCTCCAGCCACACTGACACAACACAGGTCCAAACATGTCTTGATTGGCTGTGATTGTCACACCAAGCAGCATTTTAGCTTTCAGTAAGGACAAATTACTTATTGCTGGATTATCTTGATGCATTGATCGCTGCCACTGCTCAGGAAATAGTTGGGGAACCAGATAGATCAACTAAAGACCAACATGGCCAGACTGGGAAACCAGCTAGTCAAGCTGAATTGAACAAAGACCAACAAACTATCTTAGGATGGTTAATTTTCAGCAAGGTTATATATTAGATTATTCTTAGACTTACCCATGGAAGCGGCTCCTTTTTTGCTCCTGTTGTAAGCGAATGTTCTCCAGTTTCACAGGACTGGGAATGAAGCCGATATCACTACCTTCCTTCACCAGTCGTCCAATCCACCAGTCATTGTTATACTTCTGTGAAAGAACACAGAAGACACAGGATTGTGTTTAAAGTCAGTAACTCTTCTGATATATAAAGATGGCTAAATTGACTGTTATTAAATGAATGCATTCTTATACCATCCTCACCTCCTTTATGTGAAGGAAGTCTTTAGCATCAAAGGAAATGGCAGTGCCAGCGACAGGGACATCCTCATCTAGAGCACCACAGTAGGTGACATTTGTCCTCACGGCAAAAGCCACCGCTTTGGCCTGAAACAGATTTAAAACTGATTGAAAATACACATGAATGAACCATATAGCAGTGCTGTATACAATTACTACAGATATGAACCTTTGAGGGTAACGAGATACATCAATGTGAACCTTTCTAGAAACTAAATCATTTAGAAATGGTTTGGACAAAGTTGTATGACACAGAAGAGGCAAAAATGTGTATTAGATTTAAAAAGGATTGAATTTACTTTAGATAGATAGACAGACAGACTTAATTTAGTTGGGTACTGGTCAGTTAAGTATAGGTACATTTAGTTAAGATTGTCTGACCTTTGCCCTTTCCAGCTGGATGGTGGCCTGCTGCTCTTTCTCTTGCTGACCTCCTTGCTCCTCATCAAGAGAGACATCTGAGTCAGAGGGCCTGCTAGTGTAGGAGTCAGCCGAACCCTGCACACACAACGGGAATTCTTGTTTATATACTGTCATTTCTATAAAGACAACCTAAAGTAAGTGAATTATGGCATGCCTAAAAAGTCTTATTATATAAAATGTTTGCCAATAATTCATACCATAATCAGATGTTGGTACATTGTTTATGCCCTGCTTACCACATTTCCCTTACGATGACGACAATATTAATTTATATTTCACTGGGATTTTCACCCAGCTAAAGTTAAAAGATCGAAGAGAGGAATGGCTGAGAGCAGTATGGGAAAGAAGGAATGCACTAATTAAATTTTGTGAAGTCTTAAATCGACTACAACTATTTGATCTGCATAGCAGCATGGTGAAGAAGAAAAAAACAATGGTCGGCTAACAATACAAATATACATTTTGGGGTAAAATATTCATGAGATCCATTCATACTTCAGAGAATTAGAACAGCCTTTAAAAAGTAAGAGTTTAAGAGTAAAACAGGACATTCAACCATAAAAATTGTAGGGCGGGACTTTTATCGGCAATTTATTGAATCAGGACACATGAGCAGATCACATTCCAGAATGGAGCCATCAGTCATGTGGTTTAATGGGAGGGGTTAAAAATATGAGGACTTCTTGATGTCAGCCAAAGACGAATATAATTTTAAGCATTTTGATATTATATTACAGAGACAAACATCTTTTTCCAATTTGGAATAACATTCACATTTTTAATAGCACCAATAAATCATACATAACAAGGATCTTTCATTAAAAAAGCAAATAGTGTGAATTTGGATTTCATCTTCACTTTTAGAGACTTCCAAAATGATTTTATCAAATGTTATTAGACATGCAATCCCAGAAATTCCACTTTTGTTTTTACCCAACATTAAAAATGCAGGATCAGTGCATGTGTGTGGTCTGTGATGTATAGTGGATGTGTGCTACACCAAACAAAAATGCTCTTGCTTAAATACTGACACAGTCAGAATTTAATTGTTCACTGTTATGCATCAAGCACAAGTTCAAGTTCGAGTTCATGTTCAAGGCCTGAAAAAATAACAATGTTCTTGTGTAAAGCCTGACAGCACTAAAAGCCTTAAAATAGACACATGTGCACATTATCTAGGAGAATGTGGTAAGCATGAATTATTTTATTGGCTATGCTGTTTAACTGAAGGCAAAGATAAAAGCCTATTAACTACATATCACCTCAACATATTTTTTTCATCACATAAAAAACAGACCTTTAGAAAATAAAAAATATAGTATTGTTATGATTACAAAGAAAATCTATAAAAGAGTATATTATAGTTTTGTTTAGAATTGCTTGAATGGTAGGAAAATACTGACAAATTGTTACGATGTATCATGGATGTTAAACACCTTAGATATTAGCTCCATGTATGTGAGATGAGATATGGGGGTGTCTGTCTAAAATAGAATGGCACTTCATTCAGAGTTAGAGACACGCTGAATGCAAGAGTAAACATGTGCTTTGATCTCCTAATCAAAAAATTGTGCTAAAAGCCAACAAATTCCTTTAAAGTTCATTAACCCAGCAGTTCTGTCTCATAAGAACACATTCACTATAATCCTCTTTCCTAGCATTCTCTTTACCACTGAAATACATTCAGATAGCATCTGATCCTGTACATCCCTTCTCCACTCCAACACCAGCAAGCACTGTACAGTCAAATAATTAAAGAAATGTTCCTTTCAATACAAGTTAAGCTGCATCAACAGCATATGTAACATGCTGTCGATTACTACAAATCATTTTGACTCATTCCTCATTCATTTGTAAATACAAACAAAAATTGTGTTTCCAGTAATGCACTTAACGGGATAGTCACAGTACTTAATACGGGGGGGTCTAAGGGGGTCTCAGAAATCATGCGATTAATTAAATACAACATATGACTCTTTAGTTTAATGCACATCAAAATATTTCATTATGTTTATGGTAATTTTCTAAAACCTGAATCAGAGTTGATCAGATCGGTGCATCATCACAGCCTCTCTCTCCCTCTCTCTCTCTCTCTCTCTCTCTCTCTCTCTCTCTCTCTCTCTCTCTCGCTTGCTCGCTCACACACATACGCACATGTGCTATGACAGAACTTTTAAAATCTAATTTGCCATCTTTTTATGGTGGAATTTAATAGTCATCAAAACTCAGCAAGATCACCATCGAGTGTTACAACGCCATGAAACACGAACACCAGCGAAGAGGTTAGGCAAGGATTATTATTTACTCACCCTCATATTGTTCCAAACCTGTATGACTTTCTTTCTTTTATGGAACACCAAAGCAGAATGACAGCTGACAGATAGTCACCATTCACATTCATTGCATGGAAAAAAAGATTCATTGAAAGTAAATGGTGACCGAGGCCCCCATGTTACATAGCATCTACTTTTGTGTTCCATTGAAGAGAAAAAGTCATGCAGAATTGGAACAACATTAGGGAAAATACACGACAGAATAAATTTTTTTGGGTGAACAATCTCTTTGAAGTCAATGGGGCAAAGCTTTGCACCACAGTAAACTAGCAATACGATAAAAAACTGAAAAATTTCAATTTGAAAATTGAAAACATGTTCAATAAATAGTTACACTTATTCATATTCAAATTTAATTAATCCGCAAGGGGCCTGGGTAGCTCAGCGAATAAAGATGCTGACTACAACCCCTGAAGTCACAAGCTCGAATCCAGGGTGTGCTGAATGACTCCAGACAGGTCATGTGGGTAGAGTCACATAGGGTAACCTCCTCATGGTCACTATAATGTGGTTCGCTCTCGGTGGGGCACGTGGTGAGATGTGCATGGATGCTGCAGAGAATAGCGTGAAGCCTTCACATGCACTGTGTCTCACGCTCAACAAGCCATGTGATAAGATGGGCGAATTGACATCTCAGACGCAGAGGCAACTGAGATTCGTCCTCTACCACCCAGATTTAGGCGAGTCCCTACGCCACCACGAGGACCTAGAGCGCATTGGGAATTGGGCATTCCAAATTGGTTACAAAACGGGGAGAAAAAAAATTCTTCCACAAAGTAATATAGTGCATACGCCTAGGTTGTTTATAGTTGCAGGTTATCAGCATTTTATGACAGTTTAGAACGCTGCACATCCAATAAGAATTTACCGTAGGAAATATTAATTTTACATGGATATTTCCTACTGTATATATTAAGTAAAAATACACTTCTGAAGGTTAGCGACTGCAAGCCACATATGCTGCCAACTGAGCTTAACCTACAGATATCAAGAAAAATAAACAAAGCATCTCTTGAGAATGTTTGAGTGGTGATGCCAGTCTCACTTTCTGGCACTCCCTCTCTGTCTTTGTGTTTGTGGGGGTGGACTACTTAGTTGCCCTGCTCTTGGCTAAACTAGTCCGATGTTATTACTATCACAAAAGCTGAAAAGTAACTCCCCCTCACTTATAAACCAATGACCACCAAGCTGCAAAGAGATGGCCCTTGTATTGCAAAACAATTGGCAGAAGAAAGGAATTTGACTAATGGACATGCAATGGTGTCAGACAAACAGACATACCAAACATTTGAGAAAGGCACGCACATCCAAAAATAGATAAAAATGAGCGCAAGGTCCAAAAATAGCAAAATAATGTAAAGTAAACAAAGTCTAAAGTAGGCTTGCTTAGCAAATGAGGATAGAACAACTGTTGTGGGAAGATCAGCCGATGAATTTCCATGTTGGTCCAGGCATGGGACACTGGCATACCAGCATCCAAAACCAACTGCATGCTGGTGACCAACTATGCTGGCTTTTGCAGCAGGAAAGATAATTTATTCAAGATCAATGACGAATTTAGTCATAGCATCTCTAGAGACCTGACCACTTGATGACTAAAATTATCCAATTATAGGCTTTGCTGCTTTCAAATCACACTGATTGTTTTGTGTTATGACTTGAATCTTTGACTATCATAACTCCCTCATAAAGCCCTCACTCTTGGTCATCACAAAAGATCACAGACCTCCATGCCTAGGACGGTCATGTGACCAGAGTTACATAAGGCGATGTTCAATGAGGCGAGTCAAGTGACAGGCTCTGCATCTGCTCCTGATGACATCAAAGACACAGTGATTCATCCTCACCAAACCTCACTGCATCTTCTCATTATCCAATATACCAGTCTTGTTCCTACTTGGGTTGTCTTCTACTATACATTTGAAATACAAAATGTCCCTCTCTTTGAATGATGTAACCATCTGCATCCATATAGCACTCCACAATCAAATCAGATATATGCTCTGAACAAGTTATCTCTTCTTTGAATCGATAGTTTGCCCAAAAATGAAAATGTTGTCATTTAATCACTCTCATGTTGTTACAGACACCATGGGTATCAGTTTTAGTGAGCCTCTAAGATTGGATAGAACTGCAAATATAGTATGATGAGCAAGCCAAGTTAACACACAAGTGTTTACAGAATTTGCAGTCAGGCAATCACTCCAATAAGGAACACATTACATCCTGTGGCCAGCTGGTTTGCTTCCTCTATGCTGCCGACTCAGCAATACCAACTGTTGGATGGAGATAAATGGTGGAGTGCAGGACTTGAAAATTTCCCCAACAGATGATAGCACATTTTCTCTTTTACAGGCTGCCAGCACATTTCAATCATATATTCAAGTATCAACTTCAACTCCAAATTCTGTTATCATTTACTTATTTACTGAATTTCTTTCTTTACTCAAAAATAGATTAATTGAAAGTGAATGATGAGGCTAACATTCTGCCAAACATATCCTTTTGTATTCCATGGCAGATAGAAAGTCATATGGGTTTGAAATAACATGAGGATGAGTAAATTACAGAATTTGTATTTTTGGGTAAACTATCCATTTAAGCCTCTATTTTTGTTTCCACACTTTGTGCAGTGCAACACACAAAGACTTTAGGCAACGTCTTATCAAATTTTTATAAGAGTGCACACTCTAAGCTCTATTTTCGTTGTGAACCTGCAACAAACCTTTGTCAACAATGGACAATTTGCTGCAAATTTGCCAGGAACTGTAGCATTCTTGAAATAGGGCCCATAATCTTTTTACATTATCAAACCAACATAACATTTTCACTAGTCTATCCCACAGATGAGAGCTACCTAAAATGACTTGGACAATCAAATGAAGTTTTACTTTTACTGTGTGAATTATCATATTTAATCAATCACAGGCCTGGCCATTTTCTGACTGTTATCCTACTGTCACTGCAAATAATGCTGAAGATTAAAATAAAAAAAGAGAGACATTTTTAATGCAATTTCTAATGCACACTTGAGAAAGAGATGAAAAACCCCTTCACAAGAGAGTGTGCAGAGCACATTCGAATTTCTCACACAAACACATGGTTTAGCATGGATGCCCACAGAAATTATTTCTGCACCTCTGCCATCACAGCCTTAGCGGCAAGACATTTACATTTACTCAAATTATCTTGTTGATGTTTATTTATTACCACATGATGAAATCTATTAACCTGCAGAATGAGCCTAACTTAACCAGTTATGTACAAATTATTGAAAAGTATTGCATAAAATAAATTTTTTCAAGATCATGTAATATTTTTCCCCTAGTCAAGGTGCAAAACTCTTATGCACATTAGATGTTTCACAAAAACATTTGTATCGTGATGGTTATTTTACATCTTCTACTTTAGTGCGTCAACTAAAAATGTATTTCCAAATGGATTTCTTTTAATCAGGATCTTGTTGATTAAAATACAGTCATTTGAAGACAGGCAAAGCCTTACAATCAGAGAGCATTTGAAAAGATTTGACACAGATGAAACGTTCCATTTTATCCACAGTTTTAACTGTATTTGCAATAAGATAATTGTAAACAAAGGTAAAAGTAAAACTATGATTAGCATTAACCATAAAACAAATTATGGCATTTTTCATAAGAAAAACACATCCAGAAATGTAATTGTATTCCCTCACTACCCCTATATAATGTTTATATATTTAGGATCTTGATAGAGTTAGGGCCTAAGCAAGTTCATGAACACAGATTCTTCTAGCTACGCAAGCTCGATTTTGTGCATCATTGTGATCCGAAATGTGTCAGACCACAATTCATAACACAACAGATGTACACTCACCTAAAGGATTATTAGGAACACCATACTAATACTGTGTTTGACCCCCTTTCGCCTTCAGAACTGCCTTAATTCTACGTGGCATTGATTCAACAAGGTGCTGAAAGCATTCTTTAGAAATGTTGGCCCATATTGATAGGATAGCATCTTGCAGTTGATGGAGATTTGTGGGATGCACATCCAGGGCACGAAGCTCCCGTTCCACCACATCCCAAAGATGCTCTATTGGGATGAGATCTGGTGACTGTGGGGGCCATTTTAGTACAGTGAACTCATTGTCATGTTCAAGAAACCAATTTGAAATGATTCGAGCTTTGTGACATGGTGCATTATCCTGCTGGAAGTAGCCATCAGAGGATGGGTACATGGTGGCCATTAAGGGATGGACATGGTCAGAAACAATGCTCAGGTAGGCCGTGGCATTTAAACGATGCCCAATTGGCACTAAGGGGCCTAAAGTGTGCCAAGAAAACATCCCCCACACCATTACACCACCACCACCAGCCTGCACAGTGGTAACAAGGCATGATGGATCCATGTTCTCATTCTGTTTATGCCAAATTCTGACTCTACCATCTGAATGTCTCAACAGAAATCGAGACTCATCAGACCAGGCAACACTGGACAGGCAACTGTCCAATTTTGGTGAGCTCTTGCAAATTGTAGCCTCTTTTTCCTATTTGTAGTGGAGATGAGTGGTACCCGGTGGGGTCTTCTGCTGTTGTAGCCCATCCGCCTCAAGGTTGTGCGTGTTGTGGCTTCACAAATGCTTTGCTGCATACCTCGGTTGTAACGAGTGGTTATTTCAGGCAAAGTTGCTCTTCTATCAGCTTGAATCAGTCGGCCCATTCTCCTCTGACCTCTAGCATCAACAAGGCATTTTCGCCCACAGGACTGCTGCATACTGGATGTTTTTCCCTTTTCACACCATTCTTTGTAAACCCTAGAAATGGTTGTGCGTGAAAATCCCAGTAACTGAGCAGATTGTGAAATACTCAGACCTGCCCGTCTGGCACCAACAACCATGCCACGCTCAAAATTGCTTAAATTACCTTTCTTTCCCATTCTGACATTCAGTTTGGAGTTCAGGAGATTGTCTTGACCAGGACCACACCCCTAAATGCATTGAAGCAACTGCCATGTGATTGGTTGATTAGAAAATTGCATTAATGAGAAATTGAACAGGTGTTCCTAATAATCCTTTAGGTGAGTGTATGTGTTGCATTCTTAGCATTATAGTGGACATTATTGTGAATCATCCACTTCTACTGTGACTTTTTTTTCTTTCCAGTCAACTTTTGTCATGTTGGAGCAACAATTTTTAGAAATTATTGCTGAACAAGTAAGTAACACATCCGGTTTTATGAAACAAAATTTTAAAGGTAACTCTATCACCCTTAAGTACTAAGGGTTTTTACCGCCACAGAAACACAAGAATGCGCATCAAGTACGCATTATGGCCAAAAGTATGTATATACCACTCTCTAATTAAAGCATTTGGCTGTTCCAGTAGTTTCTGTGAGAACAAAGCGTAATGCCTCTGCACACAATGTCATCCTTGAAAATTGTGTTCTTAAAACTTTGTTGCAACAGTTCTGGACCCATTTCTATTCTAACATGAAAATGCCACCATGAACAAAGCGAGGTCCAAAAAGACATGATTTATTAAGTCTGGTGTGGAAGATGTTGACTGGCCTGCACAAAGCCCAGACCTGAACCCAACCAAACACCTTTGTGATTAACTGGAACACTGGCTGTGGGCCATGTCCCACTTCCCAACATCAGTGCCAGACCTAAATGAGGCTCTTGTGTCTGAATGGGAGCAAATTTCCACAGCCATGTTCCAACATAGTGGACAGTTTTATCAGAAGAATGGAAGCTGTTATAGCAGCAAACGGAGGAACTAATGCCTTTGATTTTTAAATTAAATGTTCAACAAGTTTTGTCTAAAGGTTAAAATATTACCTATATTTTTAACTGAATGCTCACCTACTGTAACAAACAAACAAACACACACACAAACACAAACAAACAAACAAGAACTAAAGGCCAATGTTCATGTACTCTGCTTCAGAACGTACACCATTATGTAACCATGTCAAGTTTGTGGGCTTGGGTTTGTCAAGCCACACGTTCTGCTTATCTCTAGAGATTTTACACATCATGCAAATTTTTATGTGATGCCAGTGGGTCTGAGAGCATTTGTGAATCTTTGTCCTGTGTATTTTTGAAAACAAAAGCAGATTAATCGGTCAGTGAAAATGTATCCTCCAGTGCGAAAACACGCAGATAAATCACGAGGGCTGAGGACCAATGCTTGCTAGTGGTAATTGCTGATAAATCTCTCCACAACACTGCATGAGGACAATACCATTTAGGGTCACATCTGATGAAAGCAAATACTTAACCATAAAAAGAGATGTTGATGAAAGCTTTGCATCACATTCTGTAAGCCTTGAAAGGTACTTTTCATATCTGTTAAGCTATTGGCTAAATTGATCTTTAAATCAGTGGTTCTCAAATGGTGGGTCGCAACCCAAAAATGGATTGCAGGTCTGATTTGTGGAAAGCAGGGCAAAAACAATGCTAAATAGCAAAATGGAACTAACCATATAATCGTGCATAGTTTAGATAGTAAAATTAAAAGGCTAATCAACTTTTAAAAAAGGAGGAGAAAATGCTTCCCATACTGTTTATTTTTAGTTGATATCAAAGGTCATGCATCCAATCAAATGGTATTTTAGCACAAAACAAAAACATCTAAAACAAAAACAATATTAGATGCGGTTGACACTCTTGTACATATTCATACAAATCCATTTCTGTTTGCTTCTCTAGAACATTTACTGTAAAAACTATAATAAAAAAGCTTAGATGCAGTATGACCATTGGATCAAGTTGGAACTTGTGCTGTTACATTTATTAGAAAGTTGTTCCAAATATGAAAGAGCAAATAGTTTGTAAGAACAATTATGCTAAAAACAGTGGAACATTATTAAGTCTATAAATATGAGAAACAGGATGTCACACTGAAATGAAGAGTAGACATTTGAACCCTCAATTAGCTTTAATATTCATAGGCTGTAAGGGAAGAGGAGAAAAGAGAGGCCGACACAATTAGACCACAAGGCTATATTAAGATCATCACAGGCAACCAGATCTAAGCTGCTTTGTCATTATTTCATTTTTACGACATCATTTCCATGATTTGTCTGCTGCACCATATAATTCCAGAGGAAACACTAGCTGAGGGGTATTAAATTATCCTGCACACAAAACATGAAGAATTAAACAGCCTCTCGGCACTTTAGAGAAGACATATAGTATATATATATATACACTCACCTAAAGGATTATTAGGAACACCATACTAATACTGTGTTTGACCCCCCTTTCGCCTTCAGAACTGCCTTAATTCTACGTGGCATTGATTCAACAAGGTGCTGAAAGCATTCTTTAGAAATGTTGGCCCATATTGATAGGATAGCATCTTGCAGTTGATGGAGATTTATGGGATGCACATCCAGGGCACGAAGCTCCCGTTCCACCACATCCCAATGATGCTCTATTGGGTTGAGATCTGGTGACTGTGGGGGCCATTTTAGTACAGTGAACTCATTGTCATGTTCAAGAAAAAAATTTGAAATGATTCGAGCTTTGTGACATGGTGCATTATCCTGCTGGAAGTAGCCATCAGAGGATGGGTACATGGTGGCCATAAAGGGATGGACATGGTCAGAAACAATGCTCAGGTAGGCCGTGGCATTTAAACCATGCCCAATTGGCACTAAGGGGCCTAAAGTGTGCCAAGAAAACATACCCCACACCATTACACTACCACCACCAGCCTGCACAGTGGTAACAAGGCATGATGGATCCATGTTCTCATTCTGTTTATGCCAAATTCTGACTCTACCATCTGAATGTCTCAACAGAAATCGAGACTCATTAGACCAGGCAACATTTTTCCAGTCTTCAGCTGTCCAATTTTGGTGAGCTCTTGCAAATTGTAGCCTCTTTTTCCTATTTGTAGTGGAGATGAGTGGTACCCGGTGGGGTCTTCTGCTGTTGTAGCCCATCCGCCTCAAGGTTGTGCGTGTTGTGGCTTCACAAATGCTTTGCTGCATACCTCGGTTGTAACGAGTGGTTATTTCAGGCAAAGTTGCTCTTCTATCAGTTTGAATCAGTCGACCCATTCTCCTCTGACCTCTAGCATCAACAAGGTATTTTCGCCCACAGGACTGCCGCATACTGGATGTTTTTCCCTTTTCACACCATTCTTCGTAAACCCTAGAAATGGTTGTGCGTGAAAATCCCAGTAACTGAGCAGATTGTGAAATACTCAGACCGGCCCGTATGGCACCAACAACCATGCCACGCTCAAAATTGCTTAAATCACCTTTCTTTCCCATTCTGACATTCAGTTTGGAGTTCAGGAGATTGTCTTGACCAGGACCACACCCCTAAATGCATTGAAGCAACTGCCATGTGATTGGTTGATTAAATAATTGCATTAATGAGAAATTGAACAGGTGTTCCTAATAATCCTTTAGGTGAGTGTGTGTATATATATATATATATATATATATATATATATATATATATATATATATATATATATATACATGAGATAGATAGATAGATAGATAGATAGATAGATAGATAGATAGATAGATAGATAGATAGATAGATAGATAGATAGATAGATGTGAATGACCTTCTTTCTTCTGCAGAACACAAATGAAGATTTTTAGAAGAATTTTTCAGCTCAGTATGTAACGAACGATAGTGAGACAAACAGACCCAAGAGCAGAGGAACAGTTCAAAGTATATATTAACAGTAATAATGAGCAGTCACTGAGTTGAGGAATGTAGAAAATCCCGACACCAGCTGTAGCAGAGGGAAGCGATCTCCAATGGCGTAGTCGCGCAAGGGGCAATCTGTGAAGAGTGTGTTCGTAGGATGAGTGTGTGCATTGTGGAAGTCAGGAACAGATTCGTTGAATCCTCCATTGAAGCTTAGTGAGATTCAGAACAACACCCAGCAGAGATGAGTGAACTTTACTCCCGACACACAGGCAGATATGAGGTATCCTCCGTGGAAGACCAGCTGACACGCAGCAATACTGGAAGGCAACCACACACCCGAACGTGGGCAACCAACAGATACACAAGACAGGACCAAATAGGCAGAGAGAGTGAGGTTAGTTCTCAACATCAAACAACAATCTAGCAAAAGTTACTGAGAACACGATGGGCTTAAGAAGGGAGTGAATTAGGGGAGAACATGTGTTGCTCAGGACACTAATCAGTGGCATGATCAGCATTCCCACCGGGAACAATCAGTGTTTCCATGGAAAAGCCGATCATGCCTGCCAGCCGCGCCTGTGAGACATGAGGGAGAGAAAATTACAAAACATACAAAACAAACCGACAAAGTCACCAGAGCCGTGACTGCTCTGTACGATTCCCAGAGACAAAGGTGACCAGCTTTGTGGCTTGAGTGATGATGGACAGCGACATACCACTTGGGGTGTGGGTGGTGATGGGTCTTTCCAACTGGACCATTGAAGCACGGAGGCAAATCCAAAGAATAAATATCATCCAGAATGTAGTTGGAAAGACCATGCAGAAATCGATCCCACATAGTGTGATCATTTCACTCACAAAAAGCAGCAAGGGTACGAAATTCAATTGCATAATCAGATACTCGTCGATCTCCTTGAGACAGTCCAGATAAAAACCTTGCCACCTCCCGACTTTGAGCTGAGCGATCAAAACACTCAGCGGACCTCCGTGGTAAAGGTATGATAGGAAGCGCATCAGGGATGTCTGTTGTCCCACATGACAGTGCCCCATTCACCAGCCCTTCTGTTAAGAGCGTAAAAACACAGGCCACTTTCATTGTATCCAAAGCGAAAGTGGAAGGCTGTAATGTAAAGAACAGGGAACACAGGGAATGTGCTGCAGGATTCAGCCTCACCTGAATACGGGGCTGGAGGGGGAATGCTGGGCTTCAAAGCGTCCAGGAGCCAGAGGGACTGCCGGAGCTGGTAAGGACGCTTCCTGAGATGGGCCAGCATCAAGAGATAAGCGGAGCTGCTGAACAAAGGAGGTGAGCTCGGTGAGCTGCAAAGCCTTCATCTCCAAAGCCCGGGTCAAGGCAGTGATTTGATCCTATTGACATCCCAGCAAGATTCCCTGCTGAGAAAGGATGGAGTGAAGAGTGGATTCCTCCGCTGGGTCCATACGTGTCTAGTGCGCCAAAAAGAACCAAGAGCAGCGGAAAAGTTCAAAGGAATTATTAACAGTAATAATGAGCAGTCGCTGGGTTGAGGAATGTAGAAAATCCTGACACCGGCTGAAGCAGCGAGAAGCGATCTCCAATGGCGTGCGCATCATAGTCGTGCAAGGGGCAATCTGTGAAGAGTGTGTGCTTTGAGGATGTCAGGAACAGATTAGTTGAATCCTCCATTGAAGCTTAGTGAGATGCAGAACAATGCCCAGCAGAGATGAGTGAACTTTACTCCCGACATACAGGCAGATATGAGGTATCCTCCGTGGAAGACCAGCTGACACGCAGCAATACTGGAAGGCAACCACACACCCAACATGCAGGCAACCAACAGATACACAAGACAGGACCAAATAGGCAGAGAGAGTGAAGTTAGTTCTCAACATCAAAAAACAATCTAGCAAAAGATACTGAGAACACGGCAGGCTTTAGAATGGAGTGAATTGGGGGGAACAGGTGTTACTCGGCACGCCAATAAGTGGCATGATCAGCTTTCCCCTGGGAACAATCAGTTTTCCCATGGAAATGCTGATCATGCATGCCGGCCGTGCCTGTGAGACATGAGGGAGATAAAATGACAAAACATTCAAAACAAACCGACAAACTCATCAGAGCCGTGACACTGTAGGTCCTCGCAACGCAAGTGAATGGTGACCAGACCTCAGAAGGTCCAAAATGGACAAAGGCAAAATAAAAGTAGTCCATTCGACTAAATTGGTTGAATCTAATCTTCTAATGCAATATGATAAGTGTGGGAGAGAAACAGATAAATATTTAAGTCCTATTTACTGCAAATCTATGCTTCTACTTCCACATTCTGGTGTGGAAGTGACTTTCACATTCAGCCACCTACTGGTCGGGGCTGGTCAAAGTTGAAGATATATTGTAAAAAATAACTTAAGTATTGATTTGTTTCTCACCACACCTATAAAATCACTTCTGGAGTCATGGATTTCACTACTGGAACCATATGGATTATTTTTTATTTTGCCTTTATATGGAGTGGTGGTGGTGTAGTGGGCTAAAGCACATAACTGTTAACTGTTAATCAGAATGTTGCTGGTTCGATCCCCACAGCCACCACCATTGTGTCCTTGAGCAAGGCACTCAACTCCAGGTTGCTCTGGGGGGTTTGTCCCTGTAATAAGTGCACTGTAAGTCGATTTGGATAAAAGCATCTGCCAAATGCATAAATGTAAATGTGCTTTTTGGACCTTATGAGTTCTGGTCACCATTCACTTGCATCATATGGACCAACAGAGCTGAATTATTATTCTAGAAATCTTCGACTGTGTTCTGCAGAAGACAGTCAGTCATACACATCTGGGATGGCATAAGGGTGAGTGAAATTTTGGGTGAACTATCCCTTCAACTAATCTGAATGAGTAAAACAACCCTGTCATGATGAAAACATTTTCATTACACTTTTTACAATAAGGTTTCATTCATTCAAATTAGATAATGCATTAAATATCAAGAAATAACTATGAACAATATATTTTTCGTCAATAAAAATGACTTTTTTTCAAATAGTGACAGAGCTGTTTTTTTTATATCAGTAATGTCCTGACTATACTTTGTGATCAACTGAATGCCACTTTGGTGAATTAAAGTACCAATTTCCTCCAAAACATAAAAATCTGTACATTATTCCAAATCTTGGCCGTCAGTGTATCTTATACAAATATATATTTGCACCTTTCTCTGTAAAACAATTCATTAATAATTTTATGATTTACACTGAGTCCCAGTAAATCAAATTAAATGACAAATGTCAAGGTAGATTTGCATAAAAATCCCCAAAAATCAAACTTGCAGTTCACACTAGTCACATCGCATAAATTCAGATATGCATCACTGACATCCAAATCAGATTTGCATCAACTGTGGTGTGAATGTAACCACAGACACAATAATACATGTATAGACATAAGAGGTGTTGGTCAATACATCCAAAACATTAAGATTTATTGTCATAAGGTTTATGGAGAAATAAAAATTAACTGGCCACTGTCTCAATCGAATGTTTATGTTCCATTATGATATGTAATGGTTTTGGATCTTTTCTCAGAATATCTGAGGTTCTCATCAATTCATATGACACCATAAGGTTTATACTGCTTTAAAGGTGCATTCAGTAAGATTTTAGCACCCGCTGTACAAAGGAGCCTCTCTTTGTTCCTTGCAGGCAGCAGATGCCCTAACCCTGCCCCCACCCTAATCCTAACAATATTGTGGATTTTAGCTGGCTCTTACTCATCCCATCGGTCCCAGTAGTACCTCTGGTTTTGGACTCTATACTGACACCTGTGATCCTGGATACTTGAAGTTTAATTACTAAGTGTTGCCGTTTTATACTGCTTTAATTCGTTGTTTTTCTTTTTTGTTTGTTTTAGTTAGTGATTTTTTTTTAGTCTTACAATACACATCCCTATAATGGACATTATTGTATTCAGACCAAACAAATTTCGAACATTGTTGAATGCTGGAGTGTGACCATACAGCAGTGATTCTCGAGCTATCTGCCAGCTGAACATTGCCTTGTGCTCATGCTTGCTGCTTGATTTCACACGTTTATCCATGATCCACGCTGAGAGCAGCAGGTAGTAGCGGTTTGTTTTATGATTCCAGCATGAACCTCTTGTTTGGACATTTTATCTTTCCACTTGCACCCTTTCTGTTCAGACTGTCTGGTGGATTACTCTGGACTAAACTGTTGACTTGGGATCCATTATTGTTTGTAGTAAGTATATTGTGTTTGTTGTTTTATTGTTTGCTTTGGCTTGTTTTGTTTCCAAGTACGTTTATGTTTAAGCATGGTCTAATTATTATTATTGCCATTATTAGAAGTGGTAACTGAGCCAGTTGCATGACACAGTGTCATATGCTGTCAACATGTCAGCGTCCATGAGGGGGCGACCTTCCTTATAACGTTAAACAGCTTTTATTGGGTTTCTGAAATGACTTCATCTCATGTGAGTGTATACAATATTGATAATTTTTTATATATTTCTAAAAAAAAATTATGTCTTTATGTGTATTTTTTTTTAAATAGCATAAACTTTTTGCAACTTAAAACTTGTGCAGTAATTCACAACTTTGGTTTTGCCAAGATGCTTGTGTACGGTGGCACACAGGTAGATGATTGTTTTCCTTTTAAAGTATAAACCTCACTGAAGATAAATACTTAAAAAAGTAAGGGATAAGAAAATAAATGTAATTCAAGATATTCCCTGAAAAAATGCCATAGTATTTAATGCAATTTTGCTTCCTCAGTAAATATATCTAAGAATGACAAGATATTTTTACTGGGAAAAAAAGGACAAAATTGTGTATTAAAATAGATTCAGCTTTTAATTTACAATTATGGTAACAATTAGTGGAAAACATCCATAAACACTGTAATGAAACAACACAGAATGGGGATAATATGTGGTATACAGTATGTAAATAAATCCAATATCCAATAGAAACAACAACATAGTGAGCAAGCAAAAAGGGACTGAACAATGAGCAGTGTGGCATTATTAGTGACTGCTCAATGATACAGAATAACAGGTTGCTGACTGATGCTCTCCCCAGGTCACCTCTTCCGGAAGCATCACTGGAACAGAGTGTGGTTTTGAGGAAGAGTGGAGGTGACACTGAAATCAGAACCATACACACACGTACACACACATATACACACACTGATCTTCCCCCTCCCCCAAAACACTCAGTGGAACAAAGATTCAATCTGCGAGCTGAATTCCCCCTGCCTTCCTCAGAGCATTTAAGTGTGCATGCATTCATGGATTTAACCACCATATACAAGACCATGAAGATGCAGCCAGTCAACAATGGCTCGACACATATAGACCGTAGCTCCACTCACCGCCTCCGAGTCTTCGAATCCATGCTGGTACAAATTGTCGTACATGGAGGTTTGATATTCCCAAAAGATCTCCTTAATGATCAAATGCAAATGAGGGATAAGGAAGCTCCAGGGATAGGCTCTCTTACAATCCCCTTGCCGACAGAAAGAGCACCAAACCAGGAATGAAAAGCAGACAGAAGCCGCCCTCTCGACTCGTGAAGCCAGCGTATTGTATGAATGAAAATGGAACGTGATTGATCACATCATAAAGAAGTGGGGCTCTCCCCAGAGGCTGCAGACACCTGGTATTTTATCAGCTTCCACAAACAATGCATGAGAGCAGAGCCTTCCTCAATCAGATGCTGATGACAAAGCAGCAAGGCTGTGCTCTGATTGGCTAAGAGGAGTTCCAGTCAGAAAGGACAAGTGCTCTCTACTGTTGACTGTTAAAGGAGGAGGAGGAGAAGGGGTCTGCAGGGCGCTGACAGCATTCCACTCCTTGACCACTGGTTTCCCTGTGCTTTTACTTTACCATTTCTATTTTTGTTCACTCCGACCCCCCACCTCCAAACCACTTCCCACCTCTCTTTAGCACAATTATTCACAAACAGATTAGTAATTAATTACTATTACAGTGCTCATTTGTCAGCAAGGCGATGTGGCAACAATGTATACCACATTGGCACAACACACAGAAACCAGATTTTTATAATGATTACATACAAAATGGCTAGTTTCAAGAATTTGTGTGTACCTGAATTACCAGCTGCCTTTCATGTCCCTAAATATTTTAATATGGCACCAGAAAATGATTCAGACAAGACAAATTTGGTTGAATGAATAATTTATTGTACCATCTGCAGCAACTACCATCAGCTAGCTAGCTAACTAAGTGTAAAGAAGATAGCATCGAGTCTGTGAGCTAATCTTGGCTAACTACACTATGTCCAATGTCTACACCTTAGTTATATAGCTAGTAGAAATGTCTGAAAATCTTTGAAAAACAGGACACACTGCAAAACAACTAATTGATGCAATTTAACCCATGATGACGAGCAAACACCATCTAGCCAGGTGACTCCATTACATACATTTTTACCAGTGGTCCGGCTGTGTTTCTTTTCCTCTTCCTGTTACTTTTTTCTGCTCCCGACTTGTAGGTGTGCTTCATGATGACGAACAAACACTTTAAGTCACATCAAGCTACAACTCTCTCCTTGCAGTTACATTCTCCTTTCCCTCTCGGCCACAAGGGGGCTCTCTAAAGCTGTCTAATCGAGCCATAACAGCTGTCTTAGTCTTACTCACAGCTTTTGGTATATTTAAAAATATATATATAATAATTAAATAAAAAAGAAATAAAAAAATTACCTTGCTTTGCAGGGGCCCCTGGTGGCTTGGGGGCCCTAAGCGGCCACTTATACAACTTATAGCTAGAAACGGCCCTGGAACTAATAATCAGGCAATCTGAAAGGGTTAGCACTGAATACAGAACTGACGGCAATACAAACAGAAATCATGTGCTCACATAAAAAAAAGGAACAGACATGGGTGTCAGGATCCAGCCACAAAACTGACAAAAGTGACAGGAACCTGACAATGTACTCAGTAACCTGTAATTGAATACTTTTTAAAAGTAACACCCCCCAAACCTGGTTCTGGATGGTTCTAAGTACTTACTCACTGGTAAACCCAAAGTCAAAAGAGCCAACATTTAAGTCTCTATGACATCCTGGTATTTTGATATGACTGGGGTCCTTGCATCAATGTAAGTCTACAAGCTTTTTTTTTTCACCTTTGTTATCATCAAAGCACAACTACCAACAACAACACATACAGGGCTCTAAATCTTCATCCCCTCATTAAATCACTCAAACCATCAGTTTATGGGAGATGTGAATGATGAAACATGAACACCATTCATAAAACAGAAGCTTGGCATAAGGGTATTGAACCAGACATGAGTATCAGTACCACTGCTTTGTGTCATTACAGCCCCAATGAGCACAGACAGGCTATAAAATACCTTCACCATCTTGGGGTCAATGGGACAAAAGCATATAAATTCATAGCTATAACCAGACATAACCTCATAGCATTGGGATATTATATCAATTATTTATCCCACTGGTATATATCACTTGGCTAAATTTTATAAATAACTTATTTAATAAATTATCATTTATTTGTATTTTACCAAATGCATAGATATTTCCCAACAACATCTTAATATATAAATAGAAAACCTTAAGACTTTAAAGCATATTCATAATTGCATCCATAAAGTACATGTCTGGACAAACAAAATAAAATAACACACTATATAAGACATATTTCCATGGAGACATGTATCTCTGTGACGCATTCCTAATTCTGTAATTGATTTATATTTCCCTTCATTCCAGCTACTGAAAGAATATGACAACCAGGATTAATCAGATCTTTTCATTTAATTACATGGAATGAACTGACAGTGTAGCAGTTAATTATTCACATCTCTCTTGAGTATCAAAACTCCGGCAAACACCGCCCCCTGCAGTTTAGAATGCACATCTGCAACGTGCCCCACTAAGATATCAAATACTATACTGAGTTCATCTTTAGAAAATAAATGAAAATATATCCTTTTTAAAATCATTATATGCAATATTGTTTTGTATTTTAGATTCAATGACAAGATAAATTCATAATTTAACCAAATCTTATACATAAAATTATACAATTGTCTATAAGGCAAACCCAAACAAACCAAAACACATAACCCATAACAAAGTCAGAAGAGCCAACCCCAACCCACAATAATGTGAATATTCGAAACTATTCAAAATAAATATACTGTGGTAATGAACACATTTTCTTAAAAATATAAAATCTGCATCTATGAAAAGAAAACCCCATCATGATAGAATCTTACAATTATAGATATAAATGATATTACTTGATATTTGAACTGTTGCAATAATTTTACAAAGAACCCTCTTTGTTGCAAGGGTGATCATCAAGCCCATTATTTCCTTCTCAAACATTTAGTAAGGGAAATCTTTAAAAATGTATGTTAACATTTGTTCATCGAATTAAGAGACATTTTAAAATTGCGCATTTCTTCTGAGCATTTTTGGGACCTATGGTCAATAAATACAGCGGGGAAGCAATGGAATAAATTAATAACTAAACAGTTTAGCCATGTGACCTATACCAGAGGGATTAATAATTTATATATGCTCCAGACACTCAGGAATTATAAATGTGTTATGATGGAATAATAAATATACTTCTAATGGCTAGGTCAAATTATTTTCCATCTTTTTAAACATTTCAGTCTCAGATTCAAACAGTTGTAAATTCAAAGCCAGTTCATCGTTTTTATATACAAGATTAATACCTGAAGTCTTGTCTTTAACCTTGATCTCAGCAGGTTTTCAGCACCCGTGGATTTTCTCACTTCATTTGAGCAGAGTGCTAAGACATATTCTCTGACACTTAGAGGTTTAGCAAGACATGTCCTCTCAATGCCTCTCTATACAAATCAGTCTTGGAAATGTGCAGTTTTGTTTTCCAGAATTAGTATTTATAGCCTCACACCATAAAAAACACTAAATGTGCTATGCAAAACAAAATGTACTATCTAAAGCTGAGATTTAGAGGGTGCTTGAGTGTGCTATGCAGTGAGAGAAAATTGAACACAACCAACTTCTACTTATGATCACATTTCAATTCATATCTATATAAGCAGACCCAGAAGTGTGTCCTGAATGAAGGTCTTGTCTGTGAAATCACCTCTATAGCCAGAAATAGAGTCCTGGAAGTCAGTCAAAATACTGAATTCCCAAGACTCAGGGGAGACCTAGATTCTAAATCCATTTGGAGATAGACTGCTGCATATGGACTGCGAACATTAGGTGACTGGATTTACCAATGAGCTGAAGTACACAAGCAACACAAGTCGCACACAAGTAATACACACAACACTACGCGTTTCTCCCTTTCAATGACTCATTGCAAGACGCACGTCCTTCAGAAAACACAACAGATGTACGTATTGTCAAAATTAATGTTTTAAATGTATTCAAAATTAATACTATTATGTACCTAAAAGTAATGAACTTAAATAAAAGTAAGAAACTGTAATCTGGTTACAATAATTTAAAATACAATGTGTTAAACTACTTTTTGTACTTAAAAAGTAATTAAATTACACAAACTACTTGCTTTGTAATCAAATTACTCCCAACGCTTTTTACTACAAATGATAGAATAGATTAAATAACAATGATAAATAATGTATGAGTGCTTCTTTAGCATCATGGCCAGTAGTTGATGTTTTGAAGAAGCATGTCACATAATGGTGCAAAGGATTGAGGTAAGAACACTGATCATGTTGATTTCCTCATTAGCCTCTGTTGCTGTATGGCAACTCATCTGGTAACTTAATTAAAATTTTGGATAATAATGCTCTTTTAAAATGGCAGTACTCTGGGCTAAGGTTGGGTAATATACTAGTTGCAGTGTTTTAAGATCTGACAATAGAAACAAGGCACCTGTTTTGGAAAATCAAGCTCAAAATAAGTGACTTGCCTCACCCAAAATAAACAAAAATAAGCGATTATATTATTTCCCATGTGGGAGAATTTTCTGGACAGAAAGCATATCAAGCTTAGTACTGTAATGACTTTTCAATAAATGTATTATTTATATAAAATATATTCTCAAAAATATTTCAAATATTCATTTGGCCACCTCAAGTCTCCTGCACAGCATGTGGGGACGTTCAGAATAAATATCACTTTTTGCGGTCTGAATTATTATTATAATATTTGATTTCATTGTTTTTTTAACTAGCCGTTTCCTTCAGAATCAAACCGCTTGCTTATATTCTACAATAAAGAGAGAAGCCTACATTTATTTGGACAAAAGGAACTGGTGTAGTTCTGAAGATTTACAGTGATAAACCCTTTGGTCTTTGGTTTCATGAAAAGAACAAAATTAACCAGTTATTAACTAGTTACCAGCATTTAAAAATAATGTTTTCACTCCGGAACAATTGAAAGGGATTTCGATCCTGTTTTTTTGGTTCTGTTCTGCAAAGAAACTAGCTTGTTTTTGTTTTTAAGCTCTACAAAAAATGTGCTCATTTTCAGTTTTTGTTCCGTGAACCGTTTACAGTCCCTGTTTAATATACAAGGCTATTGGCATAGTGTTTAGCAATATAGAAGCTCGGTAGAGAATGGCATTCAATGCTCAGCAATACAGCTATAATGTCACATTGTAAGGCATTAAGGTAATTGGTTTCCTCTGAAAAACGTCCTTCTTCATTGCAAACTTAAAAAGCCTATTAGATCTGACAACAAGGATTACATAGTCCATATTTCTATTATAGGGAACATTCAGCACTTTTGATGACATTTCAGATATCATGTACTGAAAGAATATTTTGAGCTTAAAGATTTAAAACCCTTTTTTATTTTATGAATAATTAATATCACCTCAGCTAAATGCTGAACATGTACAGTTGTTAAGGCAATTCATATTCATCTGATGACAGTGAGGACTCATCTGTTGCTTGGAAACCAAATGACCCATTCAAAAGCTGTGCAGTAGTATAATTCTTTGAAAATTCATGTTGAACTATTTACTGAGAACTGAATAAGTTAAGCCTAGTGCAGGAATTAGGCATGAAGATGCCAAATTGAAACATGTTGCACAAGCAATGACCTTTGATTCAACATATGAACAGCTTCCACTCAAATGATTATTTATGCAAAGATTTAACAACTTATGAGTTTGAATGGGACCTATAGTGCATTCAGAAATTATTCACATAATGAATTTAATCTATTTTGGAATTAGGCTGTAACATAACAAAATGTGGAAAAAGCGAAGCACTGTGAATACTTTCTAGATGCACTGTATATGCAAAATTCACTTTTACATGTTTTTTTTTACATAAATGTGAGTCAGCAGTGTGTGTACACATCCACCATACAATGTTAAAAGTCCACCCACTCCTCTTTCTTATATTTCTATTAATCAAAATCAGTGTCTCAAAATTAATGGTTTTCGTTTCTGCTCTAAAGTGACGTCAAGTTTGAGCAGGCCTCGCCCACGACTGGTGACTGACTCCACCCTATTATCATAGATTCTCCCCTGTGTGATTGCCACACAGTCCGCCATTGTTTTCCACGCTGGAGCAGATACAGGGAGAAGAACTGTGTGTGAAATGTCTCAGATTCATAAGCTTCATAAGTGTTCTATTGTTGGCTGGAAAAGTGAACATAAGTGTCTTCATGCACTCCCGGCATCAGAGCCACTGAAGACGCAGTGGACAAGTTTTGTTTTTGAAGGAAATGTGCCCCAAAACATACAAAAATGTGTATAAGTTTGTGCAAATCATTTGACACCGGATTGCTTTGTGAATGAGTGTCAATATAAAGCAGGATTTTCCAGAAATTTTATTCTCAAGCTTGGATCAGTACCAACTGTTCGTGTTCCAGCTTTATATCCTGAAGATGTAAGTATCGCACTTTATATTTTGTGAATGTTTTGCAAATCGCCTTTCCGAATGTGCTTGTTAGCTGATTCCACGGCTAATGCAGCTAAAGTTACCATTGTATATATATTCATACATATATGGCTGAACTCTGGTATTTATGCTGTCAGTCATATTGGTTCTGATTTGTTGTTGCTGTAGTATCCAAAGCAGGAGCTGTAAAGGCACAGCCCTCTTCCAGAAAGGGGCAGGGAGCAGCAGCTCATTTGCATTTAAAGAAACACACATGAAATCAACATGTTTTTGGTTCCACCCAAAAAGAGGCATTTATAACATAGTATAATAAATTATCCATGGGGTATCTTGAGCTGAAACTTCATAGACACATTCTGGTTGACACCTGAGACTTATATTACATCTTGTAAAAAGGGGCATAATAGGTCTCCTTTAAAATCTTCCAAGGTTCAAAAACATTCAGTCATTGTTGTCAAAAACACATCGTTGGCATTTAGAAATGTGTGCATTATTGATAAATGAGAACTTGTTAGCCCCTATAAAAAGTATTTGTTAACCGTAACATACATGTAAGACCTTTACATAATTATTAGGCATATGAGAAATGGAAACTGTATTATCCACAAAGAATTTGATTTACTGATAAAAATGCTTCAAGATGTCCTTCACAGATACCCTCTGAAACTAAAGCTCGAACAAAAGAGTAAACAATTCATAGCAAAACTATGAAATATGAAATAGAGTACAGTACAATCATTTCTGGTGGTTGATTGATCAATGTGAAATGTGTTATGGCCGATACCTGCAGTATATCTAGAGTTCAGGATTGGTCAATACAATGCAGATACTATATAAAAATACAATTTACTGACATTAAATTAGATGTACACAAAATTGCTGAATTTAAACAAACACTTATTTTGCACTTGTTTGCCATATTTACTCACAATACTAATAAACATTTGAAAAATGAAAATATGCCGTAGTACCCATTGACAATGCCGTTTGTAGATTTTGGAACTTTACAATGATCACTTCTTGCTTTCCCCTCTTACCTGGCGAAGGATGAAACTTGTCGATGTTGTGCTGCCATCAGACCTCTTCAGTCGACTGCGCCGAGAGTAGGTGCCTCTGTTCACCTGCAGCAAGTGAACAAGACATTAATCACTTTCTCTCCTCTAAGCAGAACAGGGGCACCTTCAAATACATGCATACACCCACATACGTATGCCACCACAACACTGTCAGAGAGGTCTCAGCGGATACCCTTACAAAGTTCTGGCATGGGTGTTCAAACAGATACAGAAGCTATTATAATGTAATATTTGATAAACATTGAGGCAAACCCACTGTCAAAGCACTTCAGCAATTCATCAATGTGAACTTACATTAATCTTCACTGTTTTGTACATCATCACAAAAAAGTTGAACTCTGCATCGTCTCTACATTGAAAACAAGGCCATGTGTTGAGCAGGCAAAACTGCCCTTCAGTTTGGCTGACCGCAATGCAGTCTTACTGCATAGAAACCCTTAAGGGAAAAGCATGCACTTAAAATATATAGTGGAAGCTGGCAGATCACATCTGCTCCATAAAAAAACGACAAAGTGGACAGTAAAAAAATCGGCATCTGCACTGACTCTTAGAAACTGGGTCAGGTCATGCATTCTTTACAGGGAAATCAATGAGAACATTAATTATTTAGCAGCCTAATTAAAGACCAATGGATCAAACTGACAACCATTGATCATTAGCATCATTAGTACATTAGCACATATAAGCCATGATAAGTCTTGCTTAGTGTGAAATAATAAAAACAAATGCTAAAAAGGGACAAGGGAACATTCTGCACAGCATTAAAAAAAAAACAACAACACACACACATCCAGAGAGCAAAACCTACATTATACTTCACTAACAAAAAGTACCATGGGAATACCATAAGTGAGCAGCTTATAAATACCATGGTGTATGAATATATTATCTTTCAGCACTATATTATGAATCAAAGTACCATATTGCCATCAGATACAATATAGTAAAATACTTGTTATTTGTTATTAATACTGTGTTTCAGAAGAGGCAAATTATTGCCCTGCATCAAGCAAAGAAAGTCACAACCTAAGCCCCCTTCTTTTTAAGAGTTAGAACCACTAAAGTTTTTTATAAACTATTTTATAACTACATAATAGGCCTAATAATAAAAAAAAAATAACGTCGATAAAACCTGTTCGATCGAATTCCTACCTGAAACATCTGTTTCTGCACACCTTCGCCTATCCCGTGTCGGGTGTAGATGTGCCGGGACATTTCCGCAAGTTCATCTGTCCAGGGTGGTGGTTGCCTTTCGGTCCCGGTCCACTGGCTCGACGGAAGATATTGAGCGGGTTGCTCCAGCTTCGCGGTGAAGTCCACTGTCCGAAGACGCGAGTACTGTTGTGTGCGCTCGCGCTGAGCTGCGCTGGTAATGATGCAGTGTGTGCAGCTGTCGCGTGCGGATGCAGTGGAGCGTGCTCACCACTAGTGTAACATCGTAAACCGCTGATCAGAGGTCATCATCAGATATTACCGGTACGATATAACACACAATGTGTTCATGTTACTTACATAGAAAATTTATTTAATAAATTAATCATTATACAATAAAGGCAAAGTGTATTTACAAACAGCTCAACATAAATGGGAGACACTCTAAAAATGGATTATCCCCATTTAATCAAAATGAAACTTAATCACAAGTTATATGCAACATGAAACTGTTTTTTGACTTCACCATCAAACTTTTAAAGTATACCAAATCAGACACAGTTTTGTTGAACGTGCACACATTTGCATGATATTTCAAAAGTAAGCCCACTGAAAATATCAAAACCTTTATTTTCCTTTAAATAAGCCCAACTACAAAGTGGCAAGAGGGAACAGAACATCTACAAAAATATATACACTAGACTATATTTACACTTTTTACTGTATATTGACCCATAAAATGCAAAGGAAAAATACAATATCTCCTATTAGTTGGCAACACTTTTGAAATATATTATGTTTCTATATGATCTTTATTAAATGCCACTTTTATTACAAAATCTGTGCAAATGTAATAGGCAAATGTGATATCAAAGCAACAGCAACAAAAATATCATGTTTATAAATTCCTCTGGAAATTCAATTGGATGTTTAGAGTTTGACAGTGGAAGTTAAAATAGTTTTATACTATCCAATCCATGACTTGCATCTGTAGTAACTCTTTTCTGTCACTCAATACTTTCTAATTACACTGTAAAATGAACAATAATGCAAAGTGACCCATATAATTAAGTTATAATTCTAATGATAATACTATGATGTTTAGTCAATTTAATAAGAATTTAGGATAAAGTCTGGAGAATTAGCAAAGGACATATTTAGCTGCATCCAAGGACACCTCTCAATTAAAATCTGTATCATTCACAGCAGTGGCTGCCTGTTTATCAGATTCTGAGAGGATGCACATGTGAGGCTATGCGTAACTGAATAAAAATTGTGTCAAACCATGCCCTGAACAACTAGAATAAGTTGATCCAGTGTACAATTTCAGTGCACAAGATTTTAATAATATCTTAATAATAACCTGCATCTTTACAAGAACAATTACATCAGTTTTAGCGAATGCACCGCTCATGCCAGTTTCAAAGAGATCATTCTTTGCGAATATGTTGGACAGTCTTCAATACAGAAAAGCAACCTTAAAACACAGGTAGTTTTTATTATCTGAAGACTATAAGAGTTCACTGTGAAAAGGAATACAAAAGGAATTTGACAGTACAGTACAGATTTCCCTCTAAATCTCTTATAACATATAGGTTTACAAACATATAGCATCTTCTGAAATTAAGTCTTTAGAATTGGTCTCTACTTTTATTCCATCTCTCAAAAGAACAAGGCATCTGGTGGTAAATAAATGTTTATAAAGTTAAGGTGCAATACAGACAAAGCCAGATATTTAACATCTAAATTTACTACATCTTTTATCAAGCAGTTTAAGAAAATAACAAAGACAATTCTCGCCTATACTTTACTACATAATTCCACCTTTACAAGAATGTTAAATTTTGTCTATATTTTAAAGGGATTATCAATTTTAGTTAGAGGTTGTCATAAAACTACTTTTTTCCCCACATACATAAGAAGTAAACAACTACAAATTCATCATTTCCAGCTGAGGAAATCAATCATAGACCAGATCAAAATGATATTGTAGCTTACATTAAGTCGAACAACTGCAAACTCCCAACAATGCACACACAAGCGGCACTTGCATATTACAAATATCATTATACAGTGAAACAAATGGATGGACCATAAATTAATTGCATCTGTGATGACTTTTGATTCATAGAAATCAAAAGCAAAGCCGGTGAAGGAATTTAAGAACATTACTTGAGTCTCTAGCCAATGGCAATGGCTTCAACTGCAGTTTAATGCTGCCCCCCTAAATCGGTCCCATAGTTCTGCCATTCTGATTGCAGGAATTTCTACAAGTGCTCCGAGTCTTGGCACATAAATTCATTGCAGATATGGTGATCCATGGAATTATAATTTCCTCTCTGTAATGCCAGGTTCCATTACAAATTAATTCTCTCTTTTTGCATTTTACCATCTGTATCAGTTTCAGAATCAGAAATATAAAGAATATGCTGGTGATTATTAGATGACAAAAATTATGTAATGGGTTAGTGTGATGCATCCAAAACATTCCTCAAAACTACTTCATCAGGTTAATAACTGGGAGAGAAGTGCTTGCTTCCTTTCAAGTGGATTACATCTCTGTCCTGCAAAAACAATTGACGGCAAATGTAAAACCTCTGCATACTACTTGTCATCAATATAGAGGAGAGAGGAAAACACTCTCCATGTCATTTCACTGTTTGGAATTTGGAATCTGTAGAGTTGGATCTTTCACACATCCTTACAGAAGGGGTTGCTGGTAGAAGGCTGCTTGTTGCTGTTGAGGGACAGGTTGGGCTGGGGTTGTCATTTGATATGAGTTTGGAGGCAGACCAGGATTTGTGTTTTGATAGGCAGACATGTCCATAGCCACACCCATCTGTGGTGGATAAGTGGCGGTGCCTCCAGGTGCTTGGTTCATGTACTGTGCATTCATATGGCCACTGCCAGATAAAACAAACCAGAGTTACATAAAAGGTGCACTCAGTGATTTTTTTGCTAATTGCTACACTTTTAAACAGTTATTCATAGTACTTTTGGAAATTATTTAAAATGATGCATCGACTCAACTAGTTTTCAGCTAAATAGAAAATGCACCTTTAAGTTCGATTTTACATTTGGTTCGATTGTTTGGTGCAAACAAGACTTTGAATCTACTCCTTCCTCATGCAGGTCTCTTTTTACATTGTACTTTTAAGTCTGAACTGGACCAATGAAAGATCTTTCACAAGTTTTCTATTTGAGTGTAGACATGACAGACTGTTTACACAAGATGCCATATTGGTCATTCCAGAATTACTCTGAAAGGGGAAGTGCCACCAACATGTGATATTTTTAAGACACCAGTGAATATAAAATACATTTTACTGGAATGTCCTACTTTTAATGCCACTAGGCAACATTTTAAAATGGTAAATGGTCTGCACTTACAGTATATAGTGCTTTTTTTAACCTTAGTGGTATTCAAATCGCTTTACACTGTGACTCATTCACCCATTCACACACACTCATACACCAATGATGGCAGAGCTACCACGCAAGACGCTAGCCTGCAATTGGGAGCAACTTGGAGTTCAGTGTCTTGCCCAAGGACACTTCGGCATGTGGAATCATGTGGGCCAGGAATCGAACCGCCAACCCTGCGATTAGTGGCCAACCCGCTCTACCACCTGAGCCACAGCCGCCCCTTTTACTCAAAGGTTTTTAGTGGATGCGTTCAAAACATTTTCATCAGATCTTTTTTTATAATATTTGATATAATGTTCATTGTGTATATTACTGTATTATATTATGTGTATGAGTACCACAGTGAGCAAGAATGTGAATCTTAAGAAATGTAACAATTTCGGCCCTTAAAGGTTCCATTATGATTCTTGTAGTACTTTTGAATAAGAAATATTAGTAAATAAAAAGACAGTTCTCACTGGTTTTACTGCCCTTAGAAGCCTGTTACAAAATGACCATTTCATGTTTCAACAGAACAGATTCTTGCAAAATGTGTGTTTATAGAGGACTTTTTAAGGACAACAACCATCCAGTAATAATTCAGATTTAATCTCACAAGCCTCGTAACACAGTAACAATTCTTCGTTCATTTAGAGGTCTGGATGCAAAAGAACTGATTCATAAGAGTCAGTCGATAAGGAATCGGACTGCACTGGTCACGTAGGATGTTTTATGCTGTAGATTCCAAAGAATCTGTTCATAAGATCATTCGTTAGGGAATCGGACTACATTGGTTGCACGTATGTTTCGTACTGCTGATTTAGCAGCGGTGTTAAGCAGAGTATTTCAGTACATGCTCCGTCCACATCAGCGAAAGAATGGGAGTTAAAGAACTGTAAACGGAACCAAAAGTAATGAAAATCAATCGGTTCCAATAATAAAAAAAAATGTAACCAGTTCTGAATAAGAACCGGTTCTCAGTTCCCAACCTAAATCTTTAGTACTAGCAGCAGCGGTATACAATTGTAGCTAGATAATGAACACTGGAGCAAAAGAGGACACTAATTTCATGTGTTATTCAAGTATTTGTCCCTTTAGATTTAACAAAAAATATCCTACGCAAAGAACGGCATTATATCCTGGTACATCGCAAGAGATGCGAGAAATGTGGGCTGCTCTATGAAGAACATTAATTCAGAGACAGACAGGTACTGTAAGAGAAATGCATTACACCATAACCGCTTTCATACTAAAGAAACAAGCCAAACTCTAACATCAAAGCGACTCGAATCAGCAACAAAAGCTCTAGTGCAAAAGCAATAGACCCTTTCAAAGCAACTTATAGTGCATTCAATGCATTAATGTTTTTTAGTATGCGTGTTGTCTAGGAATTGAACCCATGACTTTAGCCTTGGTTCCATGCTCTACAAGATACATGAGCTCTAGTTTTACAAAACCACTCTCAGAATGATCAAGCTTTCACAAAATTAGCGATCAACAAAAAGGGATGTTTGGTAAAAGTTTCTTAGGGAGTTACTAACACCTTTGAGTGTTTGATTACCTGATGTAGGGAGGCTGCTGGCTGGTGGCTGCTGAATTGACTGTAGGAGGCATGGAAGAGAGAGATCCAGCTTGGTCCACACTTAGACTATATCCCTGTGGAAGACCAGAGGACATGTAGGCTCCAGGTTGCTGATAACCCTGAGAGAGCAAGTAAGAAAAACAGTAAATTAACTCATCTAAAAATAATTATGGAAAGCATTGTGCTTAAGTGCTGCCATGCTGGCCCACCTGTCAGAGCATGAGTCAGCCAAGAACATTGCAAGGCAAAACACATAGAAGCAAATTTTCTTATGACATTTTTATGGTACTTTCACTTTGTTCTTTATTGAACGTAAATGGCTAACCTGCATATTGAGAGGTGGAGGGGCTGCTGGGTAAGTGCCTTGGAGGGACTGCATTTTAGAGTATGGCGCGTACATTGGAGCCTCATTCATTAACTGGTTATACAGCTCCAGAGCTTCCAACAACTTCACATTCAACTCTGATAACTCTGAATGCTTCCTGCAAGAGTGTGGGAGGAAATACAAAGACTGAGAATGCAGGGAGTTTGATTTTGTGTAAGTGTGATGTTTCACAACAGGATTTCAACAAACCTGTCAATCTCTTGCAGTTTCTCGTCAATCATTGGGTTCATCTTTTCACAAGCATCTGGAAAAAAAATTATAAAATTTTAGGCTTATTCAAAGACAATTTCTCTTAAGTATCCTGGGTTTAAGGGATAGCTCTATCAAAAAAAAAAAAATGAAAATTCTGTCATTTACACACCCTTGTGTTGTTCCAAACCGGTATGACTTTCTTTCATAGAGTACAAATGGAGATGTTAATCAGAATGACTCTTTCAGTCATCATTCACTTTCATTGTATGCAGTGAATGGTGAATGAGACTAAAACACTGACCAACATCTCCTTTTGTGTTCCACAGGAAGTTTGGAACAACATGAGTATGAGCAAATGACAGCTTTTAATTTTCATTAAGTTTCTTGATGAAGGACCCAAGAGGGATGGCTTGTTCCTTATAGGGTTTGCACCTACAACCTTCTGATTGCATGTCAAATAAATGCAATCGCACGGTTCTGAGAAGACATGGCACCCTGAGCTAAAGAAGGGTCTTCCCAGTACCTTCTAATGTGACCAATTCTGGGCCATCAGGTGAAGCATCTGCAGGGTCTGTGTTCTGAAGCAGGTACAGAGCTCTGTCCATCTTCTCCTGTAGAGATTCAAGACAACAATCCACATGAGATACAAAGAAAAAAGCCTTTGTTTTATGTTTTCTATGAGCCCGTTTGCCACACTACTTTCAGACACTCACTTCATCTATATAGACGGGCTCAGGTTCAGCTTTGACTTCAACGCTGGGTTCCTCAGGAACTGTTGTCTTCTCCACATACATTTCTACAAGAAAGAGAATTCAGGAGATCTGCATGTGCAATTTCAGTAGAATTTTTTTTTGTTCCTGTAGAAGAGGCCATGCTAGAAAGTGTATTACCAGGCTCCGGTTCAGCATTGAGGTTGGTGGTGACAAAGTTTGATGGGAAAAGCCCAACTCCTCGATGGTTCTCTCCTTTCCACCAGTTTGGATCACTGTTGGATAACAGCAACATCACTTAGTCAGAGAAAACATGTGATTTAATAACGTCGATGAGTAATATTTAAAACCAGGGGATTTTATTTATATAATACTTCTATATATTAGGAATGTGCGGAATGAATAATTTCACTGATAAACGTACATTTTGGTTCAAGTAGTTGAATAGTCTAAGAAACCCTCAGAAAACACACACAAATATTGTGTTTATGTGACCCATTTAAAATACTTAATCTATTCCAACAACACTAAATTCCACTGAAAAGGGGCATTTATCTGTGACGTGCTTACCTGGTTTTACGATCATTTTACATTAAATACAGAATATGAAATGCATTCAAAAAATCAGCGTTAGAGAACACAGGCATATTTATTGAAAACAATTGTATGAACAGTGCAGGACCAACAGAGCAACCCTAATAGCCTGTTCTTAATGGAAGTTACTTAACATTAAAACTAATTAAAATGTGCTGACATGACGAGCATTAGCCTAAATAGTAAACAGGATTTCTGCAGGTTTTATGAAGCTAAATTTAAAACTTAAGACCTTTTTAAGACCAACTAAAGAACATTTAAAGAATGTGAAATAAAAACAAAATGCAATAAAAACTGCTTTTTAATTTTATTTAGTTCTGCCCCGAAGCTATTTGACATAACACATCCTCACATATATTCTACACGACAAAATAGTAACTGAATTTGCACACATGATCCTGTTAAGAAGTTTACATTCCCTTGGTTTCTAATATGGTGTACAGCTTTCTAGATGATCAATGACTGTTTGTGCAATAATTGTTCATGAATCCTTGCTTTGTCCTGAGCAGTAAAGATGTCCACTTTTCTTAAGACAAAAATCCCAACTACTGTAAAACTATTTGGTTTTGCAGCATCTTCTGCATATTTGAGTTCTTCCCAACAATGGCTATATGAGATGCAAAGGTTGACAATTGAGGGACTAATACACAACTATTACAAAAGGTGCAAACAATTATTGATGCTCAAGAAGCCAACATAAGAAGAACTAAGGGGTGCAAACTTCTGAGCAGGATGATTTGTGTAAATAAGAGTACATTTTGTGTTATTGTAGCTTTTGAAGGGCAGTACAACATAAAAATAATATTCTCTTATAGACTATTTGTATACATTCTGAAAGGGGTGTGGAAACTTATAAAAACAAAAAGTACAAATCCCACTAGCCAATCCTATCCATATGATGTCATATTTCAAGTGTAATTATGAAATAAAATGTGTACCTGACATGACAAGTTAACACAAAATTCACTACACTGTAACCAAAATTTCAAAATACAACCTCCTGAACATATAAGTGCTTGTACTATGTAATAAGTGCAATACATATTCACGTGCTGCACGAAGAAATAGATCGGCTACTTTCAGCTCGTTGTTGAAAACAATTTTTTTTTAAATTGGTGTATTTCTACTTGTGCTGACTGACAGGATGGCAAAGAGTGTGCACCAAGCGTATGACGTCATTGCCATGCTATCCAGATAAATTTCAGCAGATTTGCAGAATTTGCATCAAATAAACGTGCAACGCTTTGAAATAGCTTCTCTTCTCTTCAAAAACGATACCAAAGACAATCGCGAAAAGTAAAATGAGTACATCAAAAGCAGAAAAGAATTCAGTGAGCCTACCAGCTAAAACCAGGACATAATTACAATGTTTAGAGAATTGTCGGGACACTGGGACACACCTCTTCAAAACAGGACTTCTCTCATACAACATTTAATGCCATTACCTTATGAATTAAAGACTTGTTGCTCTGATTTAAGACCTTTTTAAGGCCTTATTTTGCAAAAGTGCAAATTAAGATTTTTAAGACCCGCAGAAACCCTGAATTTGGCAGACGCTTTTATCCAAAGCGACTTACAGTGCACTTATTACAGGGACAATCCTGTAATAAGTGCACTGTATAAGTACACTTAAGTACACTTGAAAAACTGGCCCAAACCAGACAGCAACCTGGATTTAAGTGCCTTGCTCAAGGACACAATGGTGTTGGCTGTGGGGATCGAACCAGTGACCTTCTGATTAACAGTTATGTGCTTTAGCCCACTACGCCACCACCACTTTTACGATGTAAAAACATAAAAGCTAGGACAGAAAAAATAGGCCTGTGAGAAATGTACAATAAAACGAATGTAATTTCTTAATGTGACATGCACACAGAATAAAAGACATTTTAACCAGTTAAGCAGTCGGAACATCGTTGAAAATAGCCATCTTGATCAGCAGGGTAAAAAATAAATAAATAATAATTGGCATACCTAGCCTAAATTTTTTTGGATACTTGGAGCATACAGTACATTTTTGATGAGCAAAATTAACGTCAACATGGTACGGTGAAAGACGGACTTTCGGAGGTGGAGGCGACTATCCTGCACTTAAAAAAAGGAAAATAACTTGCAAGCATGCACAGATTTAAAAAAAAAAGAGGACATTTTCCTGCATGCACTGCAAATGAGAGAGGGAAGCATGGGCAGACTGAGGTGAAATTAAACTTTGTATTCATCTACTCCAGATATCCTCTTTTTTAATATAAATTATATTAAAATATAACATTAACAAAACATAGCAAATTAAGTGCATCTTTTGTAAAACTGATACTGTTTAGTAGACTAGTCTCACACATCGCCTACTATATATAGCAGTGACACATAAATATAATGGCCAGTCCAACCAACCAGCTGATATGGTAACATTGACCGGTTGTTCGATTAAATGTAAGAGTTGGTTTACACTTTTGTCAGTTCCAAAATTCCAGATTTGTCAATGAGATATGCAAATGATCAGTTTCAAATATTTTTTGTGTATATATTAGTAACAGACCTGGTACATTGGCCAAGCTGATTAATCAGACAACAGTTAAATAATTTGACATTATCAGCATCACCCGATGTACTCAACTGACCAATTAAAAGAAGTGGTCATTTCACCTAGTGCAATTTCTTAAAGGAATATTCCACGTTTAATACAAATGAAGCTCAGTCGACAGCATTTGTAGCATAATGTTGATTACAAAAAAATAAAATATTTAGACTTGTCTCTCCTTTAATAATAATTACAAAAAAATAATAATAAAAAAAAAAAAGCAAATATCTGAGTTACAGAGAGGCATTTCCAATGGAAGTGAATGGGGCCAATCCGTATATTTTAAAATACTCACAGTTTCAAACGTATAACCTTAAACAATGTGTCAACATGATTTAGTGTAATAAAATTGCTTAAAAACCTTTTCTGTGTAAAGTTTTATCCAATTTTAAAAAGTCGTAGCCAAACGCTATAGATTCTAAAAAAGTTTTAACAAATTTATAAAATTATAAACTTAATATTTCTGCCTTTAAACCTGACAAAAACTGGCCCCATTCACTTCCATTGTAAGAGCCTCACAATAATTATTAAAAATAATAAAATAATTTTTTGTGGTAATCAACATTATGCTACGAATGCTGTCGATTGACATTGAAACATTCCTTTAAATCTATGACAACAATGGACAGATTTTCTGCATCAGACATTTTTAGATTTTCAAATATTTAGACTAAACATTTTATGTATATGCGTTTTCTTTTTTTACATCGCCACCCTGCATTCTAGATATTGTTATTTGTTTTGTGCACGATTACTGTTTTTTTCTCCCCAATTTGGCATGCCCATTTCCTAATGCGCTCTAAGCTCTCGTGGTGGCGGAGTGACTCGCCTCGATCAAGGTGGAGGGCAGATCTCAGTTGCCTCCACATCTGAGACAGTCAATACGTGCAGTATTGATGAAAATTGGTGAATCTTATCAAGTGGCTTGTTGAGCGCATTACCGTGGAGACCTAGTGCGTGTGGAGACTCATGCTATTCTCCACGGCATCCACTCACAACTCACCACGTGCCTCACCAAGTGCGAGAACCACATTACAGCAACCACGAGGAGGTTAACCCAACATTAAATCTCACATTAAACTAATAATAATCAAATTGTCACTGCATGTAGTATATGTGCCCTGCCTGGGTGGGCTGACATTTCCGTGAGGCAGTGAACGCAAGTATTGTCATGTGCGTGGGGTCCCACTGCTGTGGTTAAATAGCCTCTTTGGGGTGCTTTGATTTTATAAATGGTTTAAAATCAATGGCATTGAACTTATCTATTTATTGTACATAAATATGCACATTAGAGCAAAAGGAAAAACACTTGTCTTACAGTTTACAAAATGCTGAAACTTTCCTTGATAAAGAACAACATGGAATCATGTTTAACAGTCACATAAAGTCCTCTTTGCAACACTTACTTTTTCAGAAAACAACACAGCACAACAAATGAAACAACACAGGTGTTTCATGATACATTTATAAAAAATAAAGTTCTTTTTAACTTTAATTGGTGTCTAAAAATGTGGCGATCCTGTGAGAGATGCTGAAAGAGAAAACAGCGCAGAGGCACAAAAGCATGTTTGAACAGCCCCTAAGTCACCCTACACTTGAAAAACTGGCCCAAACCAGACAGTTTGTCAGAATTCATCAAGTTCGGGTGGGGTTGAAGACCTCTATTGCATGTGTAGGATAACTGAACAGGGATATTGGTATTCAAATTGCGGTGTGTTGAGCGGTTAGCTGAATGTCGATGCCGACTATTCATGCACATACCTACTCTCTAGGTATTGCTTTGGCCAAAGAAAAACCCATTTTGTTTAACAACTAATTTTGCCTTTGAAAATAAACATTTCATTAATTGACATTCATTTCCCCAAACAATCTAATTATAATATAATAATATTAAATGGGGAGTTTACCTGTCATCCAGGACCAGCACAAGCTCTCCAGCCTTAAAGGTGAGCTCATTATCTTCAGCCGCCTCAAAATCGTAGAGGGCGCGTACCTTGCGGGACTCTTTCACTTCATTGGTGTTGTAGGGTGGATCAGCGATCATTGTGAGGGGTTGTGTCTCCACCTGTTGCTTCTGCTCCTGTAAGGACAGCTGAATGGCTGCACAGAGCAAGACAGAAATATCACTGGGTCTTATTCACTTACCGTGAGTCCATATGTATTTGGACGTGTACTACTTGTGCAAATGGTTTTTTTTTTGTCAAAAGTTTACATAAACAGGTTTAAGTCATTAAATCACTCCACAGCTTTCATATTAGCAAAATATAGTTTAGGCAAGTTGTTTAGGACATCTACTTTGTGCATGACATGAGTCATTTTACCAGCAATTAAAACAACAATGACATTTATCCCCTTTCACTCAAATCACAAGTAAAACTGGTCAGATCATAAACACTTACTTTTCGCTCTGTTCTTCACACAATGCAATCTTTTGACATATAAACAATTTTACTATAGGACATGACTCATTTTAACATTTGCATTAAATAACCAACTACATTTAAAAGCTTGTTAAGATTTTAAATTGTGCAGTAGCTCAACTGATAGAGCATTGCAGTTGTGATGTAAAGGACCAGGGTACGAATCCTGAAGAGCATGTGAGTTGCCAAAAGTGTCATAGAAGCACCACAAAATGGTTGCAACATGGTTGCTTCAGAAATTGTTTTTCATCTCAGATTTGCTTTTTAAGACACTATCGATTAGGCATAGGTTTAAAGTTAAGGGTAGGGAGGTAGGTTTTGTTCATTTAAATCTCGATATATCATTAACCTTAAAAACCTCATTTGTTTTCGGAACAGCCCTGAGATGTGTAATGAATCACGTCATTTTATTTTGCAAAAATATTGCCACAGTCTATCAATATTCATTGCATGGGAGAAGGAACTCATGAACCCCCAGCCCCTTAAGACATAGAGAAAGATTAAAAAAATTATAATAATAAATCTAAATAAGCTTTGAAGAAAGTTGTTAGTCTAATGTTGTTGATTTTGTGAATTGTTTTTGGAAGTTTGCTACTAAACCTTTCTGTTGAGCAGATGGATGAATTCAGTAAAATTATTATTATTATTATCATCATTGTCATTGCTGGTTTTATAGTTATTGTTATAATATATAGTTGCCTAGCAACAAAGCAACAATAATAATTCAGCAAATAGGGAGTATAAATTCAGATATGACTTAAATATGAAGGCATGGGGAGAAATAAATGACATGTACACATTTAATAACAAAAGCCTTTTGTTTTTATATATATATTTGCAACAAGAATGATAATTTTTTAATTTGTATTGACTGACCTCTAGTCTATCATCTGTCATTTTTCGGTTGCAGTGAAAAGGTGGCTTCAGTTCAGTATGATGAAAGAAAATGTTTAGCAAAAATGTTTAGCAAAAATGAGTACTTTTCAAGTTTCGAGTAAAAAGTAAAAGAAATTCGTTGGAAATGAAATTAAGTAAAAGTACAAGTTTTCTGTTGAAACTGCACTCGAGTAAAGTACAAATCCCAAAAATAATACTTAAGAATTTTACTCAATTACTTTACACCCGTGGCTTATAACATGCATTGATAATGGTACCAGCTGAGCGTGTCACCAGATGTTTAAAGAGCAGAGAATTAAACCACTGTGAACTAGCCTATAATCAAACACTTAAAAGTCTTTCTGTAGTGCTCTGTCAAAATAAAAGCCCAAGGGTTTTAAAGTTCAGAAATCACAACTGAAATGTATTATTATTGTTTAATAAACAATAATTATTATTTACTTATTTGAATTGATTATTTAATAATTAATTGAAATAATAATAATTATCATCATTTACAATAATATTTACATTAGTTAGGTTCCAAAAATGTACTGTGTGATTGAAAAGTGGACTGATATCCTGTATCGAGAGATCAGGTATTGGAATCGGATTGGTTCAGAAAAATTGGTATCGGTGCATCCCTAAGTCTGCAGAGAGTGATGAATTGCTGTATGGGAGAGGTAGTGCGGAAGCCAAAACATATGGAATTCAAAACTATAAAAGCATTTTAATGTGAATATCCTTCCTTACCTTTGGCCAGATCATCATCATCAGCTGGTCTGCTAGTGGCAGGAGTGCCGTTGGGCTTTGTGGTGGAGCTCTGAAAGCAAAACAGATCAATGGGAACACAAGATCAGCCCTAGGCTCGATATCTTCAATGCAATTTATTAATTGCCACCTTAAAAAAAAAACATGTTTTTCTTTTTATTGCACAGCAAAAGCTATGTAACTACAGGACTAAAATGCCTTCTGTACCAGTGTGAATGGCAATGTCAAAGGAGAAACAGCAGTAAAAACATTCACAAGATTAGATAAGGTGAACCACTGACTCACTTTCGGTGAACCATTTACATAAGTGAGTTTTAGACATGACAGTCCATTTATGACAACCTTAGAGTTACGGAGCAATGTTTTCTGACCTAATTTACACAGTTGGTTTAAGGTAGGACTCGTTTACAGCTACAAGTTAAAATTCACTTGTCATGTAGTCAAACGGTACATATTTTCTGATTAATCATGATCTTCATTTGAACGATATCGATTCTTAAATCCTAAGGACAATCTTTCCCTTAATGCGCAACCCTCTACTATAATGAGAGGAAATCACTCGCATTTGCAACCACATTTTGCGCTATGTGCCTAAAGTGAATAAATTTGGCAACTGGCTGGTAAATGTTTACATTTCACCCACCAGTATTGTGTAGTTTAGTCGTGAAGTGTTAAACAGAGAGATCGTTTCACAGCGAGTTAAGAGAAAAAGTTGTTCCATATAATGTGTGTCCAAGACCATTCGACTCCTCTTTAGTTCACATACACTCGTTTAAAGGAGCCGTTTACAGAAATGCTGTTTTTTTTTGTTAAAGAGACAGTACTGGTTTTAGCACGTGTTCAACAAATCAATGTAAATACTTGCAAATAGTACAAATTATGCAATTTAACAATAAATATGTAACAAAAATAATATATGAAATATAATATCTTATTTATTATTTGAATACATTTATTTTTCATTAAAAAAAAGCCAAAATGTGATCAAAATGATGAAAAATAAATAAAATATAATTAGTAAAATGTATATTTTCCTAATGTACCTAGTTAAAAGGTCCCCTGTATAATTAACAACATTAGATTTTATATGTAAGCAAAAGTGACTTATAACTGAAATAAACCCAAATAAATCTAATTGAGAGCTCGGAATCGAATTGAATCAGGAAACCTGTATCAATTCCCAATTTAACAATAAATATGTAACAAAAATTATAAATGTATTTGTAAATTTTTTAAAAAGCCAAAATGTGACCAAAATTATGAAAAAGCAATAAAATATACTTTATTTTTTATATTAAAATTAATATTAACCTAATGTAGCAAATTAAAAGGTCCTCTTTATAATTAGCAACATTAGCTGGGAGATCATTTATTTTATATGAAAGCAAAAGGGACATATAACTGAAATATACCCATATGAATCGATATTGAATCTAATCAAAATAGGATCCTAGAGCTTGTGAATCGGAATTGAATTCAATCGTGAAATCTGTATCAATACCCAGCCAAAGAAGAATCGATTTCTTATGGGGCCAAGAGGGTGATACAGCAAATATGTGACAGGACATTCCTTTCTAGGCTCTCAAGTTTGACCACATGCTTCAGCCTTCCAGACACACTTGACTGCTTTATAGGCCTCTAACCTAAATAAGTAGATTTCATGTGATAAACAGTGGCCAACTGTAAACAACAGTGATAAACTATAAATGTGGTCAGATCTCATCAGATGCAATATGCAATACAAAATATATTATTAATGATGGTGTATACTAGGCAATATATATGTAAAAACATGCAATATGTACATGATTATATACCTGTACTTAAGGTCGTATATTATGGTATTATATTATAAACAGCCCTGGATTGCAATGACCTACATGCAACAAACAGGCACCAACACATCTGTCATCATATTTGTGACATTCCATCACAGAAAATATGAGCTGAATAACTGATGAATTATACAAAAATTCAACCAAGTGACAGGGTCATTTATCTAGGCCAAAAACCACAGTCTGCTATTTGTTCATCTGCATCAGTGTTTTAGGACAGCAACAGAACAGCACATTCTCCTGCAGTGAATTCCAAACATTATACAGTATGTTATTACAATACCTGGGTGTTTGGAGCAGGAAAGGTCATTCCATCATCTTTGAAGGATTTGATGGTGGCACTGATAAGGCTAAGTTGTGGGTCTTTCTGGAAGTGTTCGCCCCAATCCACCATCAATGCCTTCAGTTTCTCACTAACCTTTGGGTGAGCCTGAGGAAAAAGGGCAACAGACAAGCTTGTTCTTTGCATTCTGGAAAAAGGATTTGACTCAATACATATTGAGGGTTAAAGTTTCTTACCTTGTTCAACACACCCTGAACTTCACTGGCAAACTCTCGCGAACAGATTTCTAGATGAAAGATTTTTCCACTGTTTGAGACGCAGGCACCTAGTAACTAAATGGGAACATTATAGTAATATTTCAGCAGTCATTAAGCAAATCTTTTCTATCAAGGCTGCAACACTTTTTGATCAATGTATTTGTGTAAACTGGATAAGGGTTTTTTTAAAAATCTATTTGATTCACTTATGATTCAGATATTTTGCTAATTAATTATTCAGTTCGATTTGTGAACCTGCTTGATGGTTTGTTAAAAAGAACTGATTCAAAAGAATTATCTTCTTTTGAACTGCATGAACTGTGATAGTGAATACAAAGCTCTCCGGATTCACTTCCAAGCACTTTCTGGTTCATAAACGCAGCATTAATAACACTAAGTGACACAAGAGAAGGTGCACGCTTACTCTATTTCTGTGGGGTGATGAAATGAATAAGGTTTTAATCAGAGCATTAAAATAATATGTGCAAATTCTGAAATTAGCACAGAAATGTTATACTATTGCATAATATAATTGAGATATATATATCTCAATTATATTTTATTTAAAATAAATTATAATAGAAAATGCTATACAAGTTCAAAAAACAACATGCAAAATTGACCAAAAAGACACATATTTTAAGTATTTAGAAATGTTTGTCATTCATAAGTTTCTAAAGCCTTAAAAGGAAATCATATATCCCTAATTTATTAATGTATGCATGTATGTATGTGTGTGTGTATATATATATTTAAAAAAAAATCCCCCACCCCACCCCCACCCCCAAGTTAAATAAAAATGACTTCTTAAGGTATATGAAGATCACATGCAGAAAAAAGCAAATCTTAAAAAATAGGACAATTTATATGACCATTCATTTTGGAAGACATGTTATCATCATAATCGCAATTATTTGTTTGAAAATTAATCGTCAGCCAAATTTCATAATCGTGTCAGCCCTACTAACAAATTCAACATAATATACTGTAACTTCGGTCAATATGGTTTTATTAAACAAAATACCAATATCTAGCAGATTAAATATTTTAGAGCAGTGCATAACTAAAAACATGTACTGTATAATCCCTATAGAAATGTATCCCTATTGCTATGACTTTTCTAGGCCTGGAAAACAAAAACGTTTCTGTGACTGTGGAAATCCTGTTCTTTAGGAACAGGGATTGTGCAATCGTTTTTTTTTTAGGACATTTCAATGACGTACTTTTAAATTTTTTTGGTATGAAAATCCAAAAACTTGAGAAAACTAAAAGGCACAAGCTTAACCATCCTACTCCATTATCACTGTGTGCTGATGTGCTGTTCAGAACTATCAGCATCAAAGAATTAAACCTTCATCAGAAAAGATAATATTAGTTGTGTTTACAGGTGAAATATATAATTACATTGACTTTAAAATACTTTCGCCAATGCCAATCCACTTGTATTTTGACTTACACAAGAGTATAAACATTGTAAAGTTATGAGATCCTTGACGTTTGTTTAAGTGGCCTGAAATAGCAATTGGTTTAACAAATAATAGAGTGAGTTTGAGGGTGTGGTCGCCTGTTTGTCCAACCAATAATAAATGGGGGAAGGTTCTGGAAAACTTAATTGGAAGCTATCATTATTTTGAATGTATGGTGCTGGTGCTGGAGAAATATCCAACTATAACTTTAGCTATACACAAATACTGCTGAAAAAAATCCTGTATGAGATCGCTGAGATCTTTCAGAATGCAATCTGAAATCAATAGACTTATCGATGCATCTTAATTTTTTACTAAACTAGGGCATCGAATAGCTCACCGTTAACGCTTGCATAGCAACATGAGGGACTTTGTGGTTGACTCGCTTCATGATTGACCTGAGACAATCCTTTGCCCTGTTAGAAAAGTATGAAAGAAACACATGAGGGAAATCATGATACTTATATTGGCAAGCACAATTTCCAATGAAGAACCTACTGAAAAAAACCATGATATTATTATTTGAGATTAAAATAAAAAAACAGTTATGGCAAAAATGATTGAGTGTATAAGGCAAAATGTAACAATATAATGCATGCAAGCACCATTTACAGAATGTTCCTAAAATAAACACACTGAAAACATGTTAAAAATAATGTACTACTCAAATGTAAATGAAACGCTCTAACAAATATAACAGAAATATGTAGAATTCCAGCTCACCCATTTGGGGTTGTCCCGATCCGGTCACAGATTTCCATAATAAGGCCCCAGTCCTCTGTCGTGTTGGTTTCATTGGTTGCTTTCTCTGAAAGTGGAAATGAGTATTCAAATGAGACCCCTAAACAAGGTGTCATTAAAGAGTCATTTCAAAGGGCAAGACTGGAAGACAAGAGTCAAAGTCTCTGCTGAGAATATAAACAGGCACAACAAACATTAAAACAGGTTATTTTGTCCCCTCCTTTAAAGACACAACAGGATCAACTGGGCAGACATTTCACTGACTAACTCTTAAATTGTATTGCGTTATCTGATCCATATGATATCTTGGGAAGTTCTTGAACAAATGTAACATTAACTTGGAACTTTATTTAATGAAATACAATTGTACTTTTTGAGACTTAAACTAAACTTTGCCCTTTATCCCCCAAACAGCTCAAAGCTTCTTGACTGATGGCATGGAAAATGTACTGGTTTATTCAGTGTTCATCCGAAAGGTTCCCAGAGAGAGTTTTGGACACAAAATCAAACAAAACAGTGTTAGCATCCTGTATCTGACAATACCTTTAGTATTTATATCCTGTGCTATAAGAGACTTCCTACTACTAAAAGATAAGTATCAGTCAGAGAATAAGGAAATATGCCTAAAGATCATGTGAATATGTGTGCTAGATCGGCCCCGTCAACAACACATCACTTCGATCAAAACAACACTGTTAAACTTACCCACATCCTGGTCGAATGGGTTTTGGCCAAATAAAGGCATTTTGTGACCTTTCCCTATCTATTAATCAAGCGTGTTATCTACGTAGATCGATAAATTATCCCACTCTTATCCATGAAACTGCGTACACCAGTTCCACCAGTTGCTCTCTTCCGTAAACTTAGTACGCCAACGCGATGCCTGCTGGAAGTCGCATATTTTTTCTATGACGAAACTCCTTGGTCGAAACTGTTATTTATAGAAATATAAATATATAATATATACATGTTTAAACCATAAATAAATAAATAGTTGAATTAATGCGGAATTTAATAAATTGTTTTTTGTTCAACGAACAAGGACATTATTTTGAGAAAACCGCCAGGGGGATAACCGAACAACACACGTCATAATGTAATATAAACATGTGATTTACCAGGAAACGACATACACATATAAATAATTTCAATAAATTCTTAGTATAGTTCACGAACATATCTTGATTGCATGTATAATATTGACGTTTAATGAATAAAATCTATTTTATTTTTTAAAATAAAACATTTGTTTTATTTTTATAAAAATCAATATTATACAATTTGTATTGCTATAAACAGAGACCTTCTACACCGATAAGAACCTCCGTGTTTTTACCACCACAGCAGAGAGTGCAACGGTCAAATAGGGTCGTGTCTAGAAGGGATCCCTCGCGAGATTGTACAATTCTACAGATTATACACAGCGTTTGAAGTCGCACAGCAACAATGAGCGCTAGTAAAATATATTTTTGTATGGCCTGTTTTGATAAATAGTAATTCTTGATGATCAGTTCAAGCACTAAAATAAATATTTCACATAATATATTTGATAACTTCAGCTCTATTTGTGCTGTCTGTCATGAGAAATTGTAAGTACATGGAAAAGTACATCTGACTGGGTGGTCTAGTGGTAACTAATCTGCCCCGTGTTTAGAATTCTAATCCGCCCATAAGTCATTTTATATTTTTATTAACAAAGAATGCATCCGCACCTCAGTGGATGTATATCTTGAGTGGGGACACATTTGTTTAAATTGTTCTATGGGATTCAACTGGTAAAGAGCGCAAACTGCGGAGCGCTCACCGCGCATTCTCGATTCCTCAGGCAGGGCATAGATTCCAGGGGGGATGGGGGGAGGTAACCCCCCAATAAGCAAAACAAGCAATATTTATACCATGATCAATGTAAACATGTAAATGCTTCACGTTGCAACCCCTTCAAAGTTCAAGATAAATCTATGCCCTACTGCGGCACATATGTTGCTATCTTAATACTTAATGCGTATGTTGCTTATCAGCATGCTGTTGTTATTTTGCTAGCCATTTAACTTTATATGTCATTCTTCTGATAAACATAGTTAACTGATGAACGCAGTTACACATAATTAGACTATACATAACAGACTGCGCATGTGCGAAAGAGGGATAATTTCTAGACATGACCGCCAACTAGCGTGTTACGAAAGTAAGTGGAGAGCCGTAAACTGACACCTGCCTGTCGAAAATTACCCTTGTCTTTTCTTTTAAAACACTTATCGTTGTAAACTCCACACATAGTTCATAACAAAAGTATTGTTTAGTGTAAAACATGTTGAAGATTAGCAGACAGGCTGTCAATTCATTTAGTGATGATCTGTTTTCTCAGAAAATATATTTATTCAGCACACTTAAGCATACCCTCAAGCATAGACATCCATTTAAAAACAGCCTCTGTCTCTTTTCCAGTGGCACACGGCACGTCGGGACTACCGCGTTACGAATTTTGTTGCTTCCCTTGCAAGCTCTATAGCTAGAGGGGCTCTGCTATAAACGTTTCTTAACGAAAACAATATAAACAAAAAGGCGGAATGCCAGGGGAATCAATTACATATATATAAACGAATTATAAACTAAAAATACAATTCAAACAAAAAATTGTTTTAGCTTGTAAAAAAAGAAGAAGCTTTTTTTCAGACAGGCATGTGTGTTGAGACCTCTCAAAGTCAAGTGCGTGTCTAGTCCTGCACTGCCTTCTAGCGGACGGGAGATCTGTGTCTGATATATGTCGAACCTTAACCCAAATGTTTTCGCAAATATTTTCAGTTCAGTTTTTGGTATTGTGTTATTATTTATATGCCTGTTGTTTTATATCAGCAGCTACACACTAGACAGTATTTCCATGTTGTAAAGACAGTGAACGAGGCGAGACTAAACTGTACATGTAAAATAAACAAATGTTAAATTAGAATCTTTTCATTGCCAGGGGGCGCCCAAACCACAAGCACCCAGTATACATGTCAGCAAGGCCACACGCCTTTAGTTAGGTGGAACCATTTGGATGATCCCGTCTTTCTAATGATAGCTGGGACATGTCGGCACCTGCCATGGGGACCAGCAAAACAACGCACGGTGATTCGAGTAACAAGAAGAAAAAGGGACCCGGAACGCTGGCCACCGCATATATGGTCATCTACAACGTGGTTATGACAGCAGGGTATGATGAAAATGAAACGTGCTTCCGTGCTCTCTGTTCAAATCGTGTGACAGCAGGAATGAATGGTTGCATTTCAGACAGCATGTTCATAGTGCTTGACAGAATCCTTGTCACATTTCTTTTAAGTTTCTCGCGACATGGTTTAACACTGCTTGTTGAATTTTGAAATTATTGTACACAACGATGCAATACAACAAAAGCCTATTAACTCCTTTGCTTGTTAATCTGTCAGCGAGAAACACGCCATTGACTACAGGGCGGTGGGTGACAGCGAACCTTGGTTTTACATTGCAAATCAATCTTATTTTATAGCTAGTCTATATAATAAGAGGTTAGTTGTAGATGGATTGTAGCCTATATATGGAAGCAGCAGTGTTAAAATTAGACCTTTAATATGGGTCAAATTATTTTAAGTTCCCCTAGCTCGCTCATTCATATCACAACCTCCATAACTTGCACGATTGAGATCTGATTCGTAAGCAAATCGTTTTTCTGTACCGGTTCTTTTGAGTGATTCGGTCGAAACGGTTAGGTTGTAAATCACTTGTCTGTAAATTAGTATTTTGGGAGTAAAACGCTCGAGATGTTGGAATCATAAACATCACAAATTCTGATGCAATCTTTATCTAACTTTTAAAAACATTGTAACGGAAGTATTTTACTAAAATGTATTTTACTACAAATATTTGCAACGTTAAAAAGGAACACCACAAATGAAACGGTGAACTGATTTGTAACCGGTTCCCTGAACAAACGTATTCACTAAAATAAATCGGCATTAACCTTTTAAAAAAATAAAATAAAACATTAACCCAACCAACGTTTGCATTGTCTACTGGAGTACTTTGAACTTTTTTCCACAAGTCAGGAACATTCTGATGACGCAATTCTGGCAGTCAGAAAACAGCCCAGACATAAAAACAATTTAGCCTACTTTTAAGATTTACGCATTTCAGTCTCATAAAATGTAATTGTGTAAACGTTTACTAAGCAACCAAAAAAAAAAAAAAAAAGTTTTATTAATTAAATTTTGTATAAAATTGCACAATTTGATGGAATTTTTTTACAAAATTGAAATGCTGATATCTTAAAAGTTGGCTAAAATAATTGTGAGTGTATGATATTTTACAAGAAGCACCCAAAGTTCACCCATAATTTATAAATCTGCTATCATTTAATCACATTTGTGTTGTTCCAAACCTGTTTGCCATTATTTTATAGTCATTTTCAGACTGCATTAGTTTTCTAAACAGCATTTGACCTACAGTGATTATGACCCTAATTTTATTTAGTAAAAGTATAAAAATTGTCTCAGTAATGAGCTCCTAAAGTGTAAATGCATACAATTTGAAGCTTGCAGAATAGACGAGCACTGTGTAAGGCTTCCTCTGTGTGCAAAGTATTTATATCCAGCGATTGTACAGTGATTTACAAGTGAGAAATACAGCAAACACTCGCGATTCAAGAGCAGAAAATATCACCTGATGTCGATGATGTGGGACAGGTCCTCCGTTGTACGGAGCGGTTATCTGAGTTACCATATACTTTGTCAGTTCGAACCAGTCTGGCCATTCTCTGTTGACCTCTCTCATCAACAAGGCTTTTCCATCCACAGAACTGCTGCTCACTCGTTTTTTGTTTTTGGCACCATTATGAGTAAATTCTAGAGACTGTTGTGTGTGAAAATCCCAGGAGATCAGCAGTTACAGAAATACTCAAACCAGCCCATCTGGCACCAACAATCATACATTCGATTATCAAATCAGCCAATTGCGTGGCTGCAGTGCATAAAATCATGCAGATACGGGTCAGGAGCTTCAGTTAATGTCCACATCAACCATCAGAATTGTGAAAAAAATGTGCTCCTAAAGTGTAAATGCATCCAATCAGGGTTTATGAAGTGCAATCTGTTGTCACATCACAGTCGAGCTGCACTGTGGGATATGTAGCTGCCTGAAGCATACATCAGAGTTGACTTGTTCCCTTGGTCAAAATCGAGGGGTTGAGGGTCTGTCAACAAACTTCTCTCGCTCAATTAATGAAGTGGAACGGACTTCCAAAATGGCGGCGGGGATTCCCCCAAGGGGAAGTGCTTAGGGAAGTTAGCGAGTGGAAGTTAGGGAAGTCAAGTGGAACGCAGCACATGATGTAGTGATTCCCTCCCGTTCTGTCTTTGCTGATGTTATGAGGGCAATAGACCATCTGCCAGTGCTATCGCCGCCTAGTGGCATCTTCATGTTAACGTTATACGTTTTTAAATCTTTAACCCCACTATCGCATCAAAAACTATAAATTTTATTTTAGTGTTTTCAGAGCCACAATAATTTTGTTTAGTTTCTGTTTTTCTAATTAGGTGTATTTTTTTATTATTTATTTTTTTTATTTCAGTTTATGAAAATTTTGTTTTTTTACATTTTAGTTGTTGTTTACATTTTAGTTTATGATAATAACGTTGGATTACACGAGTAAAGCACTACTGAGACAGTTCTTTACAGTATTCGTTTTTTTCATAATCTGTTATACAATACTCCACAATATTCATAAATAAAAGTAATGATACAATAGCACAATTGGTAACACTTTATAATAAGGTTATTTGTTTAAAATTAGTTAACAACATTAGTTGACATGAATGAACAATCCTTTTACAGCATTTATTAATCTAAATTAATGTTAATTTCAGCATACTAATAGATTTTAAAAATCTAAAGTTGTATATGTTAACTATGAACTAACAATGAACAATTCAATTTTTATTAACTAATATTGACAAAGATAAATAAATACTATAAAAAATATATATTGTTAATTGTTTATATAAAAATACATAATGCATGTTAACAAATGGAACCTTATTGTAGTGTTAACATACAATTTAATCTATATTTAGGCTATTGTGTCAAATTACTATGTTATTGTTAACTGTCTTTTTATTTAATTTTTTGTCAAATAAAAGAAAAAAGGAGCATAAAATGTTCACTTCTCATAAGCATTCGTCTATAATCGGGGCTCTCTTCAGTTCGGCAGACCTCTGCACATGACAAATCTCCCTGAAACTGAACTTTTTATAATTATGTATTAACGTTAATTATACTGAAAGTGAAAATTATATTATACTGCCTAAATAGAATACAATAAATTAATATTGACCTCAATTAGACAAATTGTATGGTTAAAGAAACTGTTAAGAAATATATGATCGTTCACTCCAGCATTTGCTGTGAAGCTGGAAAATCATCAATTGTCATATTAACGTATAATATCACAGAGGACTATACTTTATCTAGCAAAATGAATCAAAATAATTACATGTGTAATACAGTCAGTAACAGGGACAGAGACCTTGCTAAGCCAGTGCTGGTCTGTGGCTTGTGAATATTCACTCTGAATGTGGTCGATAATTTAAAATTCACATTGTTAAACCCCTTCTTGCTTTTACTGTAGGGATCAAAAGCTCCATGTCTTAATGTGTGATGGATATTGTCCAATGTCATTCCTCAAATATCTAGGGCTGGATGGAAAACAAAAGGAGATATTAGGCTGAATATAAACATCAGTCACCATTTACTGTAATTTCGTCTTGTTCCATACAGTTTAAGTGAATGTTGACTGAGGCTGCCAGTCCCTAACATTCTGTCTAGCATCTGCTTTTGTGTTCCATTTCAGAAATAATGTCATATGTGTTTGGAACAACATGAGAGTGAGTAAATGATGACAGATTTGTCAACTATCCTTTAAAATATGTGATCAATATTAAAAAATTGATAAAATGTTCTGTATGCATTATTGCTTTAAATGGCAAACCAATTGTCAACCAGTCCTGCATTTTATTTTGTATCATTCACATTTATTAAAGCAAATTTAAGAGAATACTACAAGCAAGGAAACGTAATCCATAAAGAAGTGTCATAAATATTTAGAGTGAAAATTTGAACTAAATGCTAATTGTTTTGATCTTGAGTCTACGGATATACCAATAAATGTGCTGGATGCCGTATTTGAATGAGACTGTTACATGCCAATCCTCCCCGTTAACCACTGTGTAGTAAAACATTTGCATGCAGTTCCACATTTGTGTGCAATGCTGAAATGCCTTCCTCCTTCAAAGCAAGGGAATGTGGCACTACAGGTTAACTCTAACCTTTTCTTAGATGGCTGGTCATTGCTGTTGGTCTCGTTCGAGCATACCTTGCCAGAGGTAGTTACCATGGTCTTTATTACTCGATAGAGAAGCCCCTGAAGTTCTTTCAAACTGGTGCACTCCTGGAGGTGAGCTATATTAATTTGAATGCATTGATAATTAATAATTTAGCTTTTTTAAATGTATTTTGCTTAAGTATAAAAGACTGTTCAATTAATTACATTCTGAAGTTTGCAACCATACCATCTATTTAGACTCATAATGCATGGACACAAGCCTGTGTGATTTTGAAGTCACTACTGACCTCTTCCTAACAGTTCTGAAGTGGCATTATAAAAAGTTTTGGTTGATGGCAATGTGCATCATAAAATTGTTTCCGGTTGGTCTGTGTTAGCAGGTTTATGTTATTGCTAAAAATACATTTCCCTATATAGAATATGAATGAGATTTGAAATACTCATTTGAAGGGATGGGACGATAAATTGAATATTGATATATAAAAAAATTATTAACAATATTGAGGAAACACTCGATATTTAGAAATTTGAAACATTGTTTCTTGTCTATGTGATCATAAATGAAATGACCTGTCAAACTGAATAATCTCTCTACCACTTGATTTATCCCTACTGCGCTTTTTTCTACACTTTACAGAGTTCACACAAGGTCATTAAAGTGCTTAAATTTAGCTTTTTGTAATGGAAGTACTGGAATACATGGAAAATCACCTTGTTTTGTTGAAATGTGCTTGAGAATAAAATTTCGTGTAATGTGTGTCCAACAAAGATGAGATCCCGCACTCCACTTTCATTGAATTATTTGTCTTTTAATATCTTTTCTGTTCTTTACAGTCAGATAAAAAAGTTGATATTTTAATCACAAGTAGCATAGATGCGAGGAAACACAGTGACTTCTCTCTCGTTAATGAATGAATGAACAGCAACAGCTGCGCGAGTTCTGTGAGATGCGTGTTAAACTCTTAAAGTGTCAGTATCGTTATATCGCTTGTTATACAAATGAATGTAAACTTAATGTTATTACTTGTAAATTGTACACATTATTTCAAACATTGAACGCTCATACCAGTTTTGTATACACTACCAGTCAAAAGTTTTGAAGCACTTGACTGAAATGTTTCTCATGATCTTAAAAATCTTTTGATCTGAAGGTGTATGCTTAGATGTTTGAAATTAGTTTTGTAGACAAAAATATAATTGTGCCACCATATACATTTATTTCATTATAAAACTTAAATGTAATAAAAAAAAATTTAATTGATGATTTGGACCATATAATAAAGAAAAGCAGCCAATAACATAGATGGGAATAGTATTGAAGATACTGTTTAAAAAGTATCCTCAAGAAGTTGGTTGAGTATGTCTGCAAATTCTAGGCAAAGGGTGACTTTGAAGATGCTAAAATATTACACCGTTTTGATTTATTTTGGAATTATAGTCACAACTTAATTTCCATAGTTCCATTTATGTTATTCCATAGTTTTGATGACTTTACTATTAATCTAAAATGTGAATAAAAAAAAAAATCAATCAACGAGTGTTTCAAAACTTTTGACCGAGTAGTGTGTATAATTTCAAGAAATAATATGAATTAATAGAAAGTAGAATAAATAGAAAGTAGAATTTTTATCTTTTTAAAAAGATAAAATGTGATTTATAATTATCAAATTATATAGAAATATATATATATATATATATATACACATATATATATCATTCACTACTTTTTCCAGACAGGTTCAGTTATATTGCTTGTTCTGCACCTGATCATCCTGAATGTTAAATGATAAATGGTCTGCAATTACATAATGCCTTTTTAACATTAGCGGTATTCAAAGTGCTTTACACAGCGTCTCATTCACACACCAATGCCGGCAGAGCTGCCATGCAAGATGCTAGCCTGCCATTGGGAGGAACTTGGGGTTCAGTGTCTTGCCCAAGGACACTTTGGCATGTGAAGTCTTATGGGCTGGGAATCAAACCGCCAACCCTGCGATTAGTGGACAACCCGCTCTACCACCTGAATGTGGGTGAATGTAGCCCATAATTTTTTAAAGATTATTTCTTTGTGATCTTTTCTTATAGTGAAAGGTATATGAGAAACTCATTAAAAAGAAAGTTTAAATAAACTTTGTATATTTTTGTCATACTTTGTCATTTAAGTATTATCATATCGAATTGAGATATCGAATCGTAAACCCCATATCATATATCGAACTGAATCATGAGATACACATATCGTCCCATCCCTACTCATTTGAAATGTGCAATACACTTTCCCTACAGAGTTTTTGTGTGTAATCCTTGTATATTAACAAAACATTATTCCCTGAGGCTGAGTGAACTCCATCATTTTTTTTCTTTGCTCTCTTGACAGATATTGCATTGTGCTGTGGGTAAGTACACCCTGCTGCTAATACAGTCTCTAACATAAAGCTATACAATAAATATATAGTATAGACATAGATCAGATTGTCTACAAGTGAGGCTTTTATCTAATCAGTGCAGTTGCCAGTGAGGGTTCTGCTTTCTCATCCAGTCTGACAGTGATAATGTGATAAAGTTCACAGTCCACTTCTCATTATCTGGGAATTAAAGCTTATGTGACCTTTCCCAGAGCAAACAAACCATGCTCCTACAGTAGTCTCTCTATCATACCTGGCCTTAAAGTAATTGTTGTTGTAAACTTGCAGTTTTAATGAAATTATTATAATGAATAAATGCTAAATTTGTTATAATAATATAAATTACATTATTATTATGATACATTTCTGTTAGCCTTTTTACGTCTCTGTGTGCTATTTTATAATATGATGTATAATAACACTCACTGTGGCTCTGAAAATCTGTTGTGCCCCATTAATACATATGCAAAGACTTCAAGGCTTAATTATGATAAATATAACTTGAAATCTTATTATAGCTCATTACTTTGTGGAGACCGCATTGCAAAAAATTTTCTGTATTTTGTGAAGGAATTGTTCCCTCCTCGGTGGTCTTAACTGGGTTCCAAGTGATGTCACGGGTGTTCCTTACCTGGGCAATCACACACAGCGTTAGAGAAGTAAGTTGCTCCGGTGTCCTCTGAAAGGTTAAATACAACAGAGTATAATATAAAATGTATAATGAATTTTTTTTTTTTCATCATTTATGTGTTCTGTCCCCATATTGATCAGTATTTCCATGTTTGTGTTATTGGCTCAGAAGGCAAAGTCAACCAGGCAACCTCTTTGTACAAACTACCGCCATCTAGTGGCTAATTCAAAACTTTGAATATTGTATCTAAATGCTCAACAAGAGCAAAACCCATACATTATTACAATTTTAGTGTGACGGAAACAATGCTATGCATTTCATTCACCTGTTCTTTGAAACTAAGAATCAGGTTTTCATCGTCTATCCCAGAGAAAGACGTCTGTGCTGAAAGTGTCAGTCTGTAAGTTAATCCTATGAGAAACCTGCTTGAAATAAAACTGGACAGTAATACTAATATGTATAATGTCCATTTATGCCTGAATGAATGTTTCTATGGCTAATATAACCTCTCAAGCCTGTGTATGTGTGTAGAGACATTGTTGAAGTCTTTGACAGATCTGAATGTGGTTTGAAATTTTTCTGATATTCTCAGAAATCCAGCTTTGTGTGATGTGTTTCTTAAGTGAATTGCTATGGAAGAGTTGCAGAAATAACTGCATGGTTCTCAACTAAATTTTCCTCTACAAAACCGGCATGGTGTGGAGTTCTATTTACATTTTCCAAATTACTTATTGTTCCTCTTGTCTTAGGTCCAAAGTGAAGACAGTGTCCTGCTATTCGTGGTGGCCTGGACTATCACAGAGATCATCCGTTACTCTTTTTACACATTCAGCCTGCTCAACCATCTGCCTTACCTCATCAAATGGGCAAGGTAAAGTGTCTCATTGTCTGTCCACTGTCTTGTTTTGGTATAAAAATGTGCTGAACATGATTTAGGTCAGTGGTTCACAACTAGTTTTGAAGACCCGGATTTTAACCAGATTTTTTTATTGGACATCAAATGGTGACCCAACATTGTTCCAAGATTGTTTATTTTAAATGAGTAACCAAAATGTCCTTAAAGATTTTGTTCACCCAAAAATGAGAATTCTCACATCATTTACTCACCCTCATGCCATCCCAGATGTGTGTGACTTTCTTTCATCTGTTGAACTCAAATTAAGATTTTTAGAAGAATTACTCCACTCTGTTGGTCCATACAATGCAAGAGAATGGGTGCCAAACAAAAATCATATAAGTGAGCATACAAGTAATCTATAAGACTCTAGTGGTTAAATCAATATCTTCAGAAGTGAAATGATAGGTGCTCAGTCAATCTCCACTTTAACTTTCATCTTGTGATTTTGGTGATTCACATATCACCCCCTACTGGGTAAGGAGAAGAATTTCTTGTGGGGAAAAAGGACTTAATGGTGCAATATGTAATATTTGCAATTTTTTTTGCCAATGTGTGAACGGCTTGTAACACAACTTAAAAAATAAGCCCTTCCTGGACTTTCTAGTTTGCATATTAAAACCTGTAGACTTATTTTCATGCGACGGTAGCGGGCCGCTTTTGCCAGGAAAATCCAAAGGATGTGATGTTTATGCGCGCTCCCGAGAGCCTTGACTCAGACAGTAGCTTCGCTTCCGCTATTCAACAGCTATTCAATGTTATCTTAGAGATGGAATCCAGCAAAACACAGACTCCTACACAACAAACTCCCGAGTAAGCCAAAAAAACATTTATCTACTGAATTCCGTCTGGCTCAGCGGCAACATGATCGTGGTCGAGCGAAAACTAGAGTAAACATCGGCAGGGTATTTGATTCCTGGAGGGTCCTTCGTTTGGTTTTGGGGATCAAAACTGACCCTGAATTGGCATTCTTCTTATTGGACAGGTAAGCTTTCATAACTGCAAAGCATGTGAAATATAGTGCCATAAGGATTGATCTGTGTAATTTTAGCTAACCTGATCTTGTCTGCTAACGATGCCAAATTGCAAGCTACCTTGCTTTGTAACTTTCAAATAATTTCAAAGATCTTCTCTTTATACTAAAAGTCAGGTTAATATCAATATTAATCTGTATTTATTCAGCAAGGTTAACTACAATAACACATTAAATTAATGCTAGACAATGTTCAAGATAATGCAAAAAGCTCCATTCATTAGTGTAATGTAACTTGGAAATACAAAAAAATATACATTCTATTATTATAAAACAATAGCTCATCGATATATTAAAATGATAGTTGTGATGGAATCACTTCAATACTGAATTGTGTCAACATATTTATAATGTACAGTCTATTTTATAAACGGATACTGTCATCAACCAAATTTAGCTAACAGCTGGCTAGCTAGCTAATGCCTGCATAAGCTATCGTATAAATGCAGTCAATGTATCATGCAAAGAAAAGTGATTACATCAAACTACAGTCTCACACAGTCAGACCGATATCCACACTTTGTTTTAGCCCTGTTCCAGCATTGGAGCAACAGGTAGTTGGCTGCAGTTCACTTAATGGCCACAGGTGTCATTAACAAGGGTTTCTGAATCTTACATACTTTAAATATTGATCTGTTTCTCACCCACACCTATCATATCACTTCTGAAAATATGGTTTTAACCACTGGATGTTTTTTGATGAGAACTCTTTGAAGTAGTTTAAGAAGTTCTGAACATTTTTCAAATTATAATTGTAATTTTTCACATTATTAATGTCCTGACTATACATTGTGATCAGTTGAATGCCACTTTGGTGAATAAAAGTACCGATATCTTTCCATAAGTGCAAAATCTGTACATTATTCCAAGCTTTTAGCCACCTGTGAGTGAGTGCGTGCGTGTGTATATGTATATATAGAGAACTCCGTTAATTGACACAGGTCCAAAAAAATATAAATTTCATCATGCAAAAATATTTATTTATCCATTTATAATTTGACCTACACATGTTCAAGGCAGTGTTATTGTAGTTTTGGATTTTTAATTTAGTTTTTATTTCTATTCTATACCAGTCTATTTAAATTAGGTTTAGTTTTTGTTTTCTCAGTTTCAATTTTAGTTTTAATATTTTTCATGGCTGCCAAAGCAGAAGGATTTACTGCTTTACTCATTTAAAAATGTCTAACATTAAATTTCTCAGGGCAGTCTTGTTACCTCTATCTATTTGTATTATCGTGTTTAATTTGGATTGTAAATGTTGCAACTTTTATAGCATAGGGGGAATATGGGTGAAGTGACAAAGGACATTTAAACTTGATCCCCATTGTATCCATATGAATTTCCTTAGATGATTATAAATCCTTTCTTAACTAATCTTTGGGAAGTAAACAATTAGATGGATAGTTCACCCAAAAATGAAAATTATCTTATAATTTACTCACCCACATGCCATCCCAGATGTGCTTGACTTACTTTCTTTCTTCTGCTGAACACAAAGTAAGATTTTTTGAAGAATACCTCAGCTCTGTAGTTCCATACAATGAAAGTCATCGCGGTACAAAACTTTGAAGCTCCAAGAAGCATATAAAGGTTGCATCCTTTTTTACTGTAAATCTTGACATTAGCAGTCTCATTGGCGATCTTTCCAGTCGACTGCATTTGCAGGATTTATAGTGAAAAAGGAGTTACATTTTGGTCTGTTCTCACCCAAAACTAATTAGTTTTCTTCATAAGACATGAATTAAACCACTTAAGGATTACTTTACATTTATGTGCTTTTTAGCGCTTTTGACTTGTGTTGTATGGACCTACAGAGCTGAGATATTTCTATAATATCTTTGCTTGTGTTTAGCAGAAGAAAGTTAAACACATCTGGGATGGCATGAAGGTGAGTAAATAATAAGAGAATTAAAATTGAGCAAACCTTTTTTTTTGTGTGTGGCAGAGCTCATTTCATGACCACCGGTGGGAAAAAGCAATGGTAAAGAAAATAACAGAAATTTGAGGTGTAATGTTTGTAAATGTTAGATAATAATTTATGATGTAAAAGTGTTACAAAATATAAAAACATAATTATAAATACTTTGTAGATATTTTCTAGAGAATAATTGTTCCTCTGGGATTTGGTCAAAAGATTGTCTTCAAAGGTTCTACTTCTCAGTATTAAGAATTTCTTCATTTTTGCATTTGACAAAGGTAGAAGACATCCTAAGCTTTCTTCAAAGGTCTAATGACAGGTTATGTGTGTTTGGATCATAATTAAAAGTGCAGAGAAATGTAAAATTTCCAAAAGTGTCCTACGTTGCCCAAGACTGAAATGAATCAGAGATCATTTTTATTTTAGTTACTTTTTGGAGTTAAGAAAAAGTATTTTAATGTCATTTAATTTTTTATTTTTTTATAATTTCAGTTTTTTTTTTTTTTTAGTTAACGAAAATGGCTTTAGTTAGTTTTTATTGTAGTTTTCGTTAACTATAACAACACTGTTTAGAACCCTGTATGGAACATTTCCACTCATGCACCCCACTCCTAATTGTAAAGATGAAATAAGCACTTACAATCTTGCAAACCTTCACAGGTACACATTTTTTATTGTGCTGTACCCCATGGGCGTGACGGGGGAACTTCTGACGATCTATGCTGCACTGCCATATGTGCAGAAAACAGGGCTCTACTCCATCACCTTGCCTAACAAGTACAACTTCTCCTTTGACTACTACAGCTTCCTCATCCTCATCATGATCTCCTACATCCCCTGTACGTTCCTAAACTATCAAAGCTTTCCTTCAAAAGTTTCACATTTTCTTAAAATGCTTTAAATATATTGCATTGGTAAATAATCAGGTTCCTCAGTTGAAATTGTATAGCTGCAAAAGTTCTTGAAGCTCATTCTTGTCCAATGAATGAGCAGCTCTGTTCTTGTAAATAAGTGTCTTTGTCCATGTTTCTCAGTATTCCCTCAGCTTTACTTCCACATGATGCGCCAGAGGAAGAAAGTTCTGGGTCACATGGAAGAGTACAGCAAAGTGGAATAACTCGCCCTGCAAAGCTCCACACACAGCAGACTGATCGCATGGGGAAGGGAAAAACGTGGATAACCTTTAAAAGCCACACTTCACAGATGTTATAAACGGAAGAAAAAGCTTTCTTGTTGATTAACAGGGCAGACATGAAGATGATTGCTAATGATACTACTTTGTTGAAGAACTGATGCAGTTGGTAATTTTAGGGATCCTGTAACCACCCCAATGGCTTTTCCTCAGTTTAGAGGGAAATATCATTACTATACTACAATAATACATCAGCTACTGTGTGAGGATTTTGTTCTTTTTCAATTATAATAGAGAATTACTGACCAAACATTGTAGCAGATAGCACTGACATAGACATCCAGAGAAAATCTCAAGAAATTCACATAGCTGCAACTGGTGTCTTCAACCAGAAGGGAAATATCCTATATTTTTCCTGTGTACTGTGCTTTGTACACTAAAGTTTTAATGTGCTGATTTAAATATCTTTGTTGCACACAGTTCATTCCTTTCCTTATATTTTAGTATGTGGATTTGTTTTGCCTAGAGCACTTTTGGTAATTCATAACTCAAACTATATAGCACCCCCCATTGATCATGATTACCGTTAGTATTTTCTTTAATTTTTGTTTTGAGCTGTGTTTCTTAAATGGTCGATAAAGATCGATGCTAATTCTTTGAACCATTGTTTGTTGGTTGTTTTGTTCAGTATTGGATATGTATTGCTGGTTTGTTGCTGTTTGTTCAGAAAAGAGGTATTACCCAAAATGATTGGCTGAGTTGCAGGGTCAGACCCAACAGTCAGTGCTACTAATGTACTGGATGTGCATTTTTATCATAGAAGGAGATTACTGCCGACACAACTGGAGCTTTCATGCTGTTGATGTGGAAGTGTTTTGCTGCGCGAGGGCTACAGCAGCACACGCTGAGCGGAAGTGAGCACAGGCCTCAACTCCAGGGCCAATTGGATTTGAGTGCCTCCAGTCATGCTTTTCCAATGAGTCAAATCTAATAATGTGCAGAGGAGGCTCGAAGTCAAGACTGACGTAACGCTTCATTGCCCGTCTGCCTAATTGCCAACAGCATCAAAACAAGCAAACTCCAGCCTCGCATTGAAAAGCTTGCAAATGAACTTCTCTCCCTAAGTGCGAGCCACATTATTGCGAAGTTAGAGCATCTTTGCAAACAAAGTGGTAAGCCTATTTAAGAAAAGATAAGCATGGGATGCTTGTGAAAGGCTGAAGTATACTTTGTATAACACTTACTGCATGTAAAAGTGGTATGGCAGTACCTCGGATATTAGTAGCATGACCCATAATTAAAATGCCTTTAAAAAATTGAGCTTTTGATATATTTACATTTTGCATGGGACCAGCAAACTTTGTATGAATAGTAATACAACAATATATATTTACAATAAACCATAACATGAGAAGCAAAACTTTGGATCCATTTTGTGTCAGATGTGTGCTTGCATTAGACATAATTCATTTTTTATTTTAAACTCAGATTTTAGTATTTACATTATTAGTGCTTAATTATACTTAAACACTGTTTGAGCTCTCATTCCCACAACTAATTCCACAATCTTTGTTAGATTTAAGGCATGGTTAATTAATCCTTAAAAATAATTCAATGCAACTGATTTTTTTTTTTTTTTTTTAGCCTGAAAGGGAATTCAGTAGAGTGATTGTCATTAAAGGAGGACAAAATTGCTTTAAGGTAAAGGCAAATATCCTAGAGGTTTACATCTCAGCCTCTCATCTGGTTCATGGATGGGAGTCATGAGACCTATGAAAAAAGCAAAGCAGAGGAACAAACAGATATTTATCAGAGACTTTGAACAAACAGATATTTTGTCTTCACAGACTTTCAAAGAAATTTTTAATTCTCTTACGACTACAATCAAGTGTGAATCCTGTATATTTTAAATGGAAAAAGGTTACAATACATTGTGATGATAAACGGTAAAAACAAGGGCCAGTTTTGCACTGAAATGGCACCAATGCTTAATATTAAAGTTCTTAAGACGTCCAAATTTGTTGCACCCTGTATGTTTTTGAAGTTTTGTGAATTATTTTTATACTCTATACGTCAACATTACTACCCATTGGTTGTAATAAGGAAGGTTGTAGGGTTACAAGCTATACAAGTTTTTCTATGTTTAAAAAAATAATAATAATAATTTAAACCATGAAGTGTCAAGAACAATTGCAATCTGCTCTGCTTTTAAACTCTTAATCCAACACAAATATTTTTTCAGCTTATTTTTAAGATTTATACATTTCAATATCATAAAATTCCATCAAATTGTATTGTGTAATATTTAACAAAATTAACTTAATAAAATTTTAAATATTTAGTTTTTTATTTTATTTAATTTTATTAAAGATGAGTTCAATTAGATGGAATTTTGTTATTAAATTAAATTAATGCGTATATATTAAAATGATTGTTTTTTTGTTTAAATGATATATACATTATCTTTTCTTACATTGATGATTATATATTTACTTGTTAGTCATCTGGTACATAAGCTGATTTTCATATATAAAAGATATGTTTTTAAAAAATTATATATTATAGGCTATTATACTGTAGTATATTATATTACATAATATAATTTATTATATAGAAAGAACTAGCTACACAGCTGTATCGCTAGACCCGCCCATTTATCCAAATTACAACGCTCTGACACAAGTGTTGACCAATAGAAAACGTGTTCGGAGACTTGCGCAATCATACATCTAATAGAATCACAAAAGGGGCGGGGCTTAAAGATCATACTTGGTTGAATGGCAATACGAAGACAAGCAGCTCCAGAAGAAATGACACCGTTGTGTGTGCTTCGGTCTTGAGGGAATCTGCAGGGAAAAGACGTCCAGCTTGTCAACGCGCAGCATTGTTGAAGCATTGTGGATTCGACTCTTATCGCGTGGCGATTCATCCTCATCTGGACGCAAGCGCTGGTGATGCTACTGCACCAATCGGCATTGGATATATCTATCAGCACAGCACGAATGAACACGATCACCGAAGAAGTGTCCTTCGGTGAGGTCATGGCAGTGTGAGGGATCTTGGTGGTAACGCAACTTACTATGCTGTACTAAGCAGACGGAAGCTCGGGTTTCAACAGCCATCGTGATGGTTTCGCGTTGAGAGGAGATCATGTAATCATCTAGTGGGCTGCGACCACATATTCACAGGTGTACAGCTTTTGCGTGGATCAGTGCATCAATGCGGACGCACCATATGGAGTCGTGGTCTTTACTTTCTACTCCAACCAAACTGCACTTTGGTGGACAATACTGACCAAGTCTACACAGAACCGTCCCCTAAAGTTAGAGTGTATTTCCGTTGGTTTAGTTTGGCAACCAATTCCTAACGTTCTAGAAACGTTCTTGTTATTATTTTTTTATTTTTTTTATAACCATAAACTAACGTTCCCAGAACGTTCCGGTAACCAAAAGGTGTTAGCTTAGGTAGCCTACTCCTGGGGGGGAAAAAAGGAAAATGAGATGCAAGACGCGTGATGGACATGAAGTCAGTTCCTCTTAATGTGCAGTATAAAATAATGCAAGTGGCTCGTGTTTTCGTATCTCTACATTAAAATGTGGAGCTCAGTAGCCTACTTACAAGCAGAGCAAACTCTGTCTGCCGTTTACCGCTTCTTTAATTGCTCTAACCACCTGTGCATGTGTCCCCAATAGCTACTTTGTATATTTAATTAATTAAAGTGCCCTATAAAGTATTTGTAATGGTGTAATCTCTCAGACACCGTGTGACTAATAATTTATCTCACCTCACATTGCTCTTATTTAGAAAGGTAGCTTAGTATGCAAAATGTTGCTATGAAGTTTTTCTTGCTCAGTTGTAATAATGAGGTCCAGTGAGCAACCATCCACGCGTGGATCTCACACAAATAACTTCTATTCACTTTTCTTTTCAAGACATTTTTTTAATCACCAGCTGGCTCATGCTTTGTATCTTAATATGGCTTTAATGCAATATGTCCACCAAAAATTATAGTCTAACTGAAACTGCGCCTCTTTTGGGTAAAAGCAGTTTATTTTGGATCATGCACGTGTAAGTTTGTCCTTTTTATTTATAGCCTATATATAAATATAGGCCTACAGTATTTTATTTAATACTCGAGATCATGTCCAGATCTGACACTGTGAGCCCACCCGTTGCTGGCGCTCCTGGGCTGAGGGGAGGGACGGAACATAGATCTGCTTGGGGTGAGTCGGAGTCCGTGGCGAACGGATGCCCATACTCGACCAGATCCTCCAGCAGGAAGCTCATACGGTCCAACAGTCGCTGGATAGAGGAGGATGAATTCGAGCGACCACCGGGTCGAGCAACGACCACCGTCAGCCGGGTTAGTTTCAGGTCCAAGTCCGCGTGGCAAGAACATGGGGAGGAGAGTCGCAACAATAACCGATCGTCCCTGAGGTACCGAGATGGAGAAGTGAGACCAAAGTCTGTGGAGTTGGGATTGGAGGACAGGAGAAGCAAGCCCGAGGAGGAGCTCATGCCCGAAGTGGTGAACTTTTCCATGGTCGCGTGCTGCCACGGCGTGATGCAGATCTTGAAATCCAAGAAATTCCAGTCGGAGAAGTTGGAGAGGCTTTACCAGCGCTACTTCTTTCGACTCAACCAGAGCAGCCTGACTATGCTCATGGCCGTTCTGGTGCTGGTGTGCGCGGTGATGCTGGGCTTCCACTGCGCCGCAGGACTGTGTCGACTGACGTACGTCGTGGTTTTCTCCACGGCGATCTTGCTGGTCCTCACACTGATTCTCGTGTGCAACAGGACCGGCTTCCATCAGGATCACATGTGGATAGTTTGCTATGTGATCATTTTGGTGGTGCTGCTCGTGCAGGTGATCGGTGTGATGTTCGTGGAGCCGCGGAGTGCGTCTGAAGGTATCTGGTGGACCGTGTTCTTCATTCATGTCATTTACACTCTTCTGCCGGTGCGGATGCGAGCAGCGGTCATCACTGGAATTATACTGTCTGTGGTACACGTGCTAGTCTCTTGGAAGTTAAACGAAATGGACGTGTTATGGAAACAGGTGGGTCTTGCACTCTTATGTCAACTTGTATGCTTTTATAAAATGGTTACGTTATACAATGCTACAATAATGTGTCAAAGATGCCCATATGGTGCATTTGATCTCAATTTTACATACAAAAGGAAATTGTTTGGCACCGTTTAATCACTCTGTTAACTTAAAACAAATTTGGGGGAATTTGAGTGGACTTGGGGGCCGTTCACACCGCACACGTTTCAACACGCGCTAAAAAGTCAACGAACGTTCGACGAACTCCGATATCTCGAGACGCGTTTTTAACAGGTAAAGTTCTTTTGAATTCGACACGACGCAGCGTTACGGTCAAAGAAATCCGTCGTACGCATTTCGACATAAAAACAATCGAAAAACAGCGCGAGTGGACTCAAATTATTTTGATGTGAACGGCCCCTAAAGTGGTCTCCCTTGTTCTATGCATGAAGAGTTTATTTTCATGAACTTTTAAATATTATGATGACATTTTAACCTCCTGCGTTTGCGCGTATCATTTCCATAATGGTCACCGTTTGCAAAACTGAACAATTTCCCTCTTTACGTTGTGTGATAAGCATATGTCAAAGAGTGATGGGGGACCCATATTTTCTTAGTTGATGACTTGCATTTGAAAGTGGTACTAAACTCTGGCTGCATATGGAAATTATTAACACTTTTGTTGCATCTGCAAAGCCTCTGTATTTTAAGCGCTCTTTTAAACTTTATTAAGGGTTTCATTATTACCTGTCTGTCTGTTATTTATAATTTCTTGGTAAATGCTTGAATTTGTCTCCCTTTTTTAGTGTCTTAATCTTCCCTTAAAAGAATAGTTCACTCAAAAAATTGGAATAATCTCTCATCATTTATTAACCCTCATGCCATTCCATATGTGTATAACTGACTTTCTTCTGCAGAACTCAAATGTAGATTTTTAATTTTTAGAAGAATATCTCAGCTCTGAAGGTCCATACAATGCAAGTGAATGGTTGCCAGGACTTTGAAGCTATAAATGTAATTCACACTACTCCAGTGGTTAAATCCATGTCTTCAGCTATATAATAGGTGTGGGTGAGAAACATTTTCATTTTCACTTCCACTTTTTGTTGTTGTTGTTGTTGTTGTTGTTGTTGTTTCAAATTCTTCTTTCATATCGCCACCTACTGGTCAGGGCTGGTCAAAGGTTGAGATTTATAGTAAAAAAGGACTCAAAAAATGTATCTGTTTCTCACCCACACCTGTCACAGATTGATTTAACCACTGGAGTCATTACTTTTATGCTGCCTTTAAGTGCTTTTTGGAGCTTCAAAATTTTGGTTACTACTTGCAATGTATGGATCTACAGAGCTGAAATATGAATATAACAGTCTCTGTGTTCAGCTGAAGTAAGAAAGTCATACACATCTGATATGGCATGAGGGTGAGTAAACTATGAGATCATTTTTATTTTGGGGTGAATTGTCCCTTTAACCGTTGATAATGAAAATGGAGTAATGGAACTATTTGTCAGTAGTTGAACGAAACTGTGGAGTTACTTACTAGTGATGCGTGTTTGTACAAACATCATACATGGAAAAACACTGAACTTCTCCAATGTAATAGAATAAAATACATGCTAAAGTAGAGTTTATGAAGAGCCTATCTAAGAAACATAGAGACCAGTAATAGCTTTTACTATTTGAGCTCTGTGGACAAATACTGTGCAATATTATGTCATCGTAGTACTTCTAATGCTGAAGGATATATTATGAATATTATAAAACGGTTCTTATTTTTTAAATATATTTGATTATTATAATTCTCAAAATAATCTTAATGATTAATTTCATATCATGTAATCTTTAAAAATGATTACTAACGAAATGTTTTATTAGGGCATGTAGACTTATTGACTCTCAAAATAGGTTATATAAAATCCTAGGTAACTTTCACCATTTTCTATACTCAACCACTGTGATCTTAAATTTCATAATTGTTCAAATCTACCATGTTATCTTTATAGAAATTTTTTTTTAAACTCCATTGCCTTCAAATGTAATTATGTTGTCATTGCATACACAGACTCTTTGAATGGCGTGTGTGGGAACCGGCTGCTGTGTTTGTTGCTCTTTCCACACAATGCTGTTGCCTTAAGCAGATCAGATCTTTCTCCGCTTACAAGGGTCCTAGCAGGGCTCTCCAATGGTGCATTGTTGTTTTAAGATCCTGGGTTAAAGGATGTATTAGGAATGTTCTCATAGATGAAGATGGCTAGTATTCATAAGGCTGTGATATTGTTCCTGTTATTTTTTAGGTGTTTTGTGGGCTGGAGTGACGGCTAAGGTGAAATCGTTTCACTTGTTGCATTTCCCTGATATAGCATATAGTGTTTCTAATCTACTTAACAGTTTAATTTTTAATTCTGCATTTAAAAAATATTGATGGTAAAGTGAGATTTGGATGATAACCGAGAGAATCGAAAGATATATTGGACCAAGGGCATAGCCAGGAAATTATTTTTGGGTGGGCCACAATAAAAATGGTTGGGCCAAATATTTCACCCATTTTTTTTCTCTCCAAAATTTCCTTAGCAACAGATAGGGGGTGCATTCAAACAGTTCTTTCACACTTTCAGAAAGCAGAATGTATGCATTTTTAACAGTTTTATAAATGCATATTTTAAGTTAAAAAAAAAAAAAAAGTATAATATTCTGGGTGGGCCTGAGTCTAATTTGGCCCACCCATGGCTACGCCACTGTATTGGACACATGATGGTTATCACGGGAGTCATGGGTAAATTGTCGAAGTGTAAAATATGATTAATGGAAAAATTATGGGGGTATTAAAAGTTGTGAACTGCATAATAATTATTGTAATCGTATCTTAAACAAATGTACAGGTCATAGTATTCAGATCCTTATGTTTACGGCACAAAAGAGTGTAATTTGAGGATTGGGCAAGGAAGTTGCTGCCTTATGTTGTTGATGTGTTTACAATCAATGCTGCCATACTCATACTGTCATCATTTACTCACCCTCATGTCATTCCAAATCATTCAATGAAAGTTGACCAGGGGCTGTCAAGCTCCAAAAAGGACAACAAAAGCACCATAAAAGTAGTTTGACTCAAGCACTACATTCCCTTCTTCAGAAGCCATAAGACAATATTATCTGAAGAACAGACTGAATTTTGTGTCATTATTCACTGAAAATCTTGCTTGACATCTGTGGTCACCATTCACTTTCATTGTATGGTAAAGAGCAGCTTGGACATTCTGGTATAAATAACTTATTTTTAACTTAAAAAGTTAACTTGAAAGTTAAATCGATTTGAAATGACATGAGGGTGAGCAAATGATGACAGAATTCGTTTTCTGGGTGAATTATACCAAATGTTGGTTTGAGAATGGCAGCATTGATTGTAAATGCAACAACATGAGGGATTTACTTCCATGCCCAATCCTGAAAATACACTTTAAAATCTCCACAACATTGTTTTTTTTTTTTTCAGTCCTTCAAGTTCTACTGTTTACAATAGGAAGAGGATACAGGGGAAACTTCATGTATCCTAAGTTTGAAAAAGAACAGACCAACAAAGCTTTTCAGTTTTGTCTTAGAGATCATTAAGAAAGTTTACAAACCGCTGCTTCATTTCCCCTGTGTGCTTCATTAAACTGTAAGTTGGTTGTGTGACCCAGTTATTGGAGGAAACATGGGTGCTTCACCAAGCAGCAAGCAGAGGAGGTGGACAGAGCCTGCCTGGCACATGTCCAGCTGTAACGTGGTTTGTGCCTGCTTTAATTTAATTTCCCCTCTCTGTAACACACAGACCCACTGGAATTCAAAACAGATGTCCTCCTAGCTCCTCTTGAAAGATCTTCTATTAATTTGCCTTTGAGAGTCAACCCCAATGGAGTCATTAACCTTCTCCCAGGACAGGCTGACTACGTGCTCTGCAGAGCAGCATGCTGAAAAAAAAAGCATCACCTCTTGGGACTAATGCAGAACACACACACACATAATCTTTTGTTGTTCAGAGTTAGAAAGCTTTTGCTGCTGCTGCTTCAGACAATTTAGCACTGTGTGAATTGGCAGTTTACCTTTTACGAGTATACATATTGCAGGTTAAAGGGAAAGTTGGTATTTATGGTGTTTCTGTTGGTATTCACTTTTATTTCACAACATTTTGAAAACATTTATTTATTTATTTATTTATTTACTGAACACTGCAAAAAATAAATAAATATGCAAATGTAAACTGCATTTGGCTTGCTGCTCAGTGATAGTGATGTCCGATTCACGGATTAACAATTTGAGTTGATTTGATTCAAGTCTTTAGATCAACTATATTCTTTGGAATTGGTCAGTTTGTTTTGAATGGTGGTCTGAAAGATCTATTTTGTGAATCAATTCACAAATCTGAATCTAAAGGCTTGGGGAAGCCTGGACACTTCTGTGTCTCCACTCTAGAATCTAAAGAGAAGGGACTGTTTATGGAAGATTTAATCAGTGTTTCTGTCTAAATTCAATTGATTACATTTTTGGTTTAAAATTTATGATGAAGTTGAAATATTAATATACATATTCCATTAAATTTAAATAAGCCTTTATGTTAGGGCTGGGCGACGTGGCCAAAAATATCACTGCAATTGTTTTATTTTTTTGGGCAGAACAAAAGAAGAAAAAAATTACGTCCTAAACGGTCAAACTAGTCCTTACACAACTGCATTGACCCAGAGACAGCAAAAGCAGTGGGGTCTGAGGGTCTATACCAAAATATAAAAATATTTTATAAAATGTATCTATCGAGTGCAGTTGGATATGAATGTTAAAAGATCTGTTCGTTCTGAATCATAATGACAGAAGTCCAGTATTTGTTGAATATTTTTACATTGAAAATATATATTTGAATATTTCTTTACATTCAGATTGATACCCAATAATGAGGGCACAGAAGCCCTTGTGACTGAGGAATGATACTGTATGGGGGTTCAGGGGTATCCCCTGAGAGAGAATTTATAAAATGTAAAAGTCTGAATGGACCATTTTTAGTGAGAGGGACTAGGCTACCAACTAGTAATTTTATTGTCTTGTTATCTATGCCAGAGATGATGTCATCTGAATAATTTTCACAAAATTAGAACACAAATTTAGCTGTTGATTATTAAAGGCTTGTAACATGTTGATTAATAAAGTTAAATTTAGAAGGAAAAAACTTTATGGTCTAAATGTGCTTTGGAACCACGTTAACTTACCTGGCACCTCATGTCTACTCACAATACGGGGAAATGAGACAAAGCGTGTCAAGCGGGACAGGTCATAAATTAAGCGTGTTCGGTGCTAGAATGCTAACAGTAACTTTAGCAACTTCATACAGTCTGAGAAAGCCGAACTGCTTGCTTTTTTAGTGACACACACCTGATCGTCTAGAAGTAGAACATAGGCTATCAAAAATGAATCAAAATCTTATTATCGGTATCGTGGATATTTTTTATTGCGATTTTTAAATAATATATATAAAAACTTTTTTTATCGCCCAGCACTATAAGTGTTACTCAAATACTTTTAACATTGCTTCAAGTTCCTGCTGCTTAATTGGTAGAGCATGGAGCTGGCAATGCCAATGTCATGGGTTAGATTCCGATAGAATATTGATGTACTGATCAAATTTATGCATTACCTAATAACATCCATAGCCCTGCCCAGTGGTGGTGAGCAGTGAGATGGCAAGGAGAGAGCAGAGCAGGTTAGTCAAGAGCCAATCATAACAGTGCATGTACACTGTCAAGTCTAATATCATATCAAGTGAGCCTCAAGGTATATATAAAAATGGTAACATACATTTTTTTTAACATTGTAGTTTTGAGCAGTAACAGTCATGATTCAATTATGAAACTATGATTTATTGTAACTTATTATGGGGTACCCTGGAATACTCTATTCTGATTGGTCAATGGCACCATCTAGCAGTCTGACATTTCTCTGCAACAACCACATATTCTCCGTATCAGACCGCTTATCCGGGTATTTGTGAGCCATTTGTCCTTTTGAGATCACTGTGCAAACTCTGCAAAAATCGAAGTTTAATGAGCATTTATTTATTTGGCAAGTAGCCTTAATGGGTGACACAGTGGCACTGTTGCCTCACAGTAAGAAGGTCCCCGGTTTGAGTCCCGGCTTACCCAGGGTCTTTCTGTGTGGAGCATGTTCCCCCCGTGTTTGTGTGGGTTTCTTCTGGGTGCTCCGGTTTCCCCCACAGTCCAAATACATGCATGTTAGCCCTGTGATGGAATGGCCACATGTTCAGGGTGTTTCCCTGTCTTTGGCCCAAGACAGCTGGGATAGGCTCCAGCACTACCCGCAAACCTTTATAGGATAAGTGGCTTTACAAGATGGATGTAAGATGGATGAAAAAAAATACACAATGGGCTGTCAGACATTCATTAATTACAAAATAAACATTAGGAAAGTCTGACACAAACTGGAGGTGGATTTCAGCTGTTCTGCGATTTTATATTGTTCCTTATTTATTTGGTAAGTAGCCATGTAATAAGCCGCTTTGCATCAGGGTCCTGATCTCCCTGTCGGGATTCATTTTGCGATAACAAATGGCTGACTGTACAATATACCTTACTTAATGCATGTTTCAATGTGTATTGTATTGCAAGATACTGTTGTTGGCAACCAGCCCTTTTTGTAGATCTAACTTTCTTACATGCAGTCAAGATATTACAAGTTTAATATTATGTTCTGTTCTAACAGTTAGCTTAGTAAGGTGTAAGTTATGTAAATATATAATGCAGCTTTAGGATTGAATTTGTGTTACCTCTCGATATCCGACTCTGACATGTCCCTTATTAGTTCAGACACTCAGTCATGCTTCCTGTACCTTAGCAACCAATATCTGTTCTCACAAACACCATCCAAAAGCACTTAGGGCCTCCCTGTGAGAGGACCCCTGCTTTTCATCTCTAAATCACCTCCAGTGAATGTGCCATCTTACCATTAGAGGTTCAAATTGAGATAATTGTGGCAAAACTGCCCCTGGTTCAGTAAGATTTCACTCTCTCTCTCTCTCTCTCTCTCTCTCTCCTTCATCCCTTCACAATGCATTGTTTTTCGTGTTGTCGGTGAAGAACTGTGGTAATCAAGCTCATTTGTGTGTGGGTGGCCATCCGCTCTTCTTTTAAAGGTTTGCTGCAGCCTATAGTTTGTATTTGAAATCTTATTAGGAGTTATGTCTTGGGATGTCACATCATAAAGCCTTTATTCAATGTAACCTTCCCTTTGAAACCAGATTTCCACACATGCGGCTGAATTTTGATAATTGATTTTTGTTTTAGTTTTTGTAAATACTTATTTCTGATGTCTTTGTAAGCATGTGTTGACTTGCTTTACAGTATGATATTTTTTCAGATGAAATGAAAGGAAGGTCAGCACAATAATTCCTGATAATATATAAATTTGTGCCAGTGGTGTCCTTTTCAAACTTGCAATGGATAGTGTGTAATTTCTTTGTTAAAAGTAGGGTTCAAAAGTCTGAGAACAGTGTTGAAAATGCTTCTTTTAGAACTGAAAATGTGTGTGAAATTTAGTGTTTCTTAGTATTGGATACAGTGTCGCTTTTCCCATTTTGCTTTAAGCATGCTTTTGGGCTGGCATGGACTCCACAAGCTTGTGCAAAACCTGATGATCCGTGTTGTCCTATCATGATCTGAGAATGTTCCAAAGAGCATCTTGTGTGCTTCAAAGGAAGCAAAGAAATTGAACTTGGGTACAAATGAATTCACATGGTCAGTGTCACAAATAACCTTATTTGTGACTAGGGATGTCTTTGTAACAAAAGCGTTTCTGCATGTTAACATGTATGGCCCTATTTTATTCATGAATTTTCACTATTTCCGTGTTTTCTGTTTTTATACTTTATTCCATATTTGACAGCATAATTCAGTTTTAACATCAAAAGGGTGTCAAAGTAAAGGAATACATTAAAACTTTAATCAAAAGAAAGTATAATGATTAATTTTCAACATAACTGCATTAGTATTATAATATGAAGTACTTTTATACAGATCTTCACAGAACCATTCATAATGCAACATGGAGTTATTTTTGTCAAATAAAGTGCTGCACAACAGAGCATCACAGATGTGAGATATTGCTTAATTGAAATACAATTATTATAATTAAAAATATAAATATTATTAGTTGTAGAATTATCATTATGGTGAATATTATTAACTATACAGTAAATTTTGCTTGTTATTTATTTATTTTTCATTTAAATTGAACTTTTATTTTGGAAGTAATCCAAGTGAAGCCATTTCAGTTTGTATGTGTTTGACAACAGAGTCACACCTCCAGAAAAGCAGTTTGCTACGTGACCCGATGTGATTATTAAATTCCAAAAGGCTGTGATTTAATTAAATATGTAGTCTGTATGTGCTGTGCGCTTCAAGGTCAACTCATGCTCTGCTCTCGGTCATCTACTACACGAGCGTGTGTGATGCTCATTGTGTGGTGTTTTCAGTGTATGAGCAGCAGGCTGCACACATTCACTTTGAAGCAATCAGAACATGCAGACTAATAATCACATGAAGACATATCACAATTTGAATTTGTGCAGTGAATGTTTACACAATGATGTTGTGTAGTGTCATTGTGCAAACATACAGTATGTAAACAAAAGAACATCTCTGCAACTAGTGCAGAATCTTCAATATTCATGAACCTCCTAGAATAGCATTGCAGCTGCTTGGATTTCTGTGGAAGTTTGTGAGAACATCAGATGTATAAAGGGCAGGAGTGTGCCTTCAGGGACTAAGCCATCCCAGTTGTGTAATCTTTACAATCTTCTTTAAAATATATTTTTCCCTGTTGATCAATTTCTTGCCGACTGGATGATTGTAATGGCATGGTTGGATAACACTGACAGTTCTCAAAATCATCAGTGTCCATCGATTTTTGAAGAGTGACATTAAATTAGCGTTAGGATTTTCCCACCTCACAACACATTTTGGGAAAGTTAGTCCAAAAGAGATTTTCTTTTTTTTTTTTTCTTCCTCCAGTTAGCCAGGATTTATTTTTTTATTTTTACGGAATTAGAATGTTCACTTTTTAAGTTGTGCACATTAGTTCCCCTAACATTCTCTTAACCTCTAAATTCTGCTGGAACGTTAACAATCATTAATTTTAATGCTCAGAGCTAGTCAAAACCATGCTTTCTATTCTGAATGTTTTGTCAATATTTAGCTACCACTCTCTCTTCTCTGTAACAGGCTTGGTCTCGCACACAAGATAAATGCATGATGTGTTGCGCGTGGAGCTGATTATTTCAGTACCAACTCTGGAATGCACCCTGAAACAAACCAAATCCAGCTTGTTATTTGTATTGCAGAACCACCCTCTTTCTCCATGTAATCATTTGTCATCCATCTCTTTCTGTTTTGCATCCAGAAGTGGGCCTTGCAAACTAAGTATATATTGCAGACCTGCATAGTGCATTTTCTCAAATCATTTATCTACTGTAACTTTATAATTATATATCTTAGGCTACAGAAAACTGCCATACAATTGAAATTCTAAAAAGAAAAGCCCCCTCTTAAAAAAAAAAAGAAAGTATAAGCAAAACATTGGGTACAGTGAGAAATGTAACTTCTCAAAATCATAATATTTAACAGCTGCGCAAATCCCATCAGCAGTGCACAACAACAGCCAATTATTTATTTATTTATTGTTTACATAATTCACTGTATTCTACCAGATGTTTTTAGCTTTCAGAAAAAATTATACATGAATTAGCTTTCGTTTTTTTTGTTTGTTTTAAATATATACTTAAAGAGATAAACATCATTATAAAGTGGCCCCAACAAGTATTTGAACACTTTAAGCTATATGGAATGTCACTGTATGCGATAACAAAACCAAGCATTATTTTAAAGAAGTTTAGCACAAGTACATTTTTCAAGTAAAATACACACAATAAATGTAAGTTTTAAATGATAAAACAATAGATACTGCAGACACAATGCAAAATACAATAGATAATGATATGCTATAATTTGGAGCCTGATATCATTGTTATATGTAGCCATTTGTTTAAACCGTACTTATTTGCACATTTGGATAGATGCTGAAACTTAGAAAAGTTACATTATTTACTAATCAATTATAAATAAAATGTTTTTTATAAATTGTTCCTGTTTTATAGATATTTTAGATTCCTAAACCCTGCCTAACCCCTAAACTTAACCACTTTTCGACAACAAATATTTTTTTTCACAATGTTAATTTATTTAATAATCCCACACATACCCCTAAACCTAACCCTAACATTTGTTAACCATATAAAAATATAATGGGCAGATAAATTTAATCACAATTTATTCTGAAAAATGGCAAAAAGTGCTCTCTGACAGCATCCAATTGCTTTAAGTGATGTAGAGAGTGGAATTTAAGCTATTAATCACAAAAAAATCTTCTCCTGATCATATCTTATTGTCTTAGTCATGAGACACATGATAACCAACTTGACATTACTGCCTTAAAACCTGTGACATAATGCTTCCTGAGGTGGCAATTTTTTTTATTTCGAAATCAGTGTGAATTGAAAGTTTGGCTGTTATGTGCACTATGGTGGATGGAGACCAAGATCGTAATAAAATTCTTTAAATTTGGGTCTATTCCTCAAACAGAGCTATCCGAAGACTTGAATTATAGCACACAAACAAAATGTATTACTTTTATGATTCTTTTATGGTGCTTTCTGAAAACTGCTTCTGTGTCACATGGCAAACAAAATAAAAATCAAATGCTTAATGAAGAATTAGACAATAACATGTTTTTTTTTTATTCATTTTATCATTTTAATGTTGAAGGAATAATTTACCCAAAAATGACAATCCTCTTATTTAGTCACCCTCATGCAATCACAGATGTGTCTGATTTTCTTTCTTCTCTGGAACACAAATATTTTCAGAAGAATATTTCAGCTCTATAGGTCAATACAATGCAAGTTAATGGTGATCAGAATTGAGAAGTTCCAAAAAAGCACATAAAGGCAGCTTAAAACCAATCCATATGACTCCAGTGGTTAAATCCAAATCTTCAGAAGTGATATGATAGGTGTGGGTGAAAAACAGATAAATATTTATGTCCTTTTTTACGATAAATCTACACTTCCACTTCTACATTCTGGTGTGAACGGGACATTCACATTCAGCCTCCTGCTGGTTGGGGCTGGTCACAGGTGGATATTCATAGTAAAAAAGGACTTGAATATTAAACTGTTTCTCACCCTCACCTATCATATCCCTTCTGAAGACATGCATTTAATCACTGGAGTCATATAGATTACTTTTATTATGCCTTTATGTCCTTTTTAGAGCTTCAAAGTTTTGTTCACCATTAATTGCATTTTATGGACCTACAGAGCAGAAATATTCTTCTAAAAATCTTTGTTTGTGTTCTGCAGAAGAAAGAAAGTCATATACAGCTGAAATGGCATGAGAGTAAATGATGAGATAGTTCAACCAAAAATACAAATTTTCTCTTTAAGGCTTTGTTAAAGAAATTGACATAATCCTTTGAAACAAGTTGAATACAGCAGCAAAAATCACACAGAACACAATGAAACCATTATAATGTTATATCAGTTAAATGCATTAAAGGGGCCATGACATGCATATATGATATATATATATATATATATATATATATATATATATATATATATATATATATATATATATAAATTCTACCTTATGGATCACTTATAATGTTATTGAATTGTTTCGAACAAAAAAAAAAACAAAAACATTTTTTATGTGTGACATGACATCTTACATATCAAAATATCAAGAAAAATGTGATTCCTCATGTCATGACCCCTTTAAATCAATGTGATGGCATTGAACATTTAATTACCATAATCTCATTTATTCTAAATGTAATAAGATCAACTGATTAATTATATTAATTACATATTCATGGATTCAATAAGTAAATGCAAACAATTTGTTCGTCTCTAAACTTGTTTATACATAAATTATGCCGTTTTAGATACTGTCAATAGGTCCGTATTGTACGTTTTGGTGTCTAAGCAAACATGTGCAAATGTATGTTTGCTAGAGCCACTCCTCACATAAGAATACATAGGAATTCTCATGCGATCTCATTGGGACTTGAGTGGAACTGACTCTGTATTCCTGAAAAATGACCATGGAACCAGTTGGTTAAATAAAAAAAAAAAGAAGCGTGCATCATTTGTGTAAGCCCGTTTATCGGTCCAATGACGGTCTCCAATAATACGGGTGAAGGTCTCTGCGCGTTACAGTCTTTCTTGTACGCAACACAACAATATTAAATGAAATACATTTTCTCTTATGTATTATCTCGTTATTTCATCTGACTCCATAAATGAAAAAGGTTTTTAATGATATCTGAGTATCATTAAAAGTGAGCGAATGTTTGATTATTCCTTTAACTCTTTAATTATATTTTACCCGTTTAGATTAAGAAACTATGTCGTTTTGAGGTCCTCGCGTGTTTTTCTCTACACCGCGGGTCTCACGATCACAAGCGGCCAGTATTGGATCATCAAACAGAGGTAATTGCTATATACCTGAGATCGGTCACGTTCACGTATACACAATCAAAGATACTTCAGTATAGCCCCATGGAATTGCATACACTTGAATGTAACTTAACGTTTTCTTCAGTAGAGGTCACGGCCACTATTATAGATGTAAGTTGACCAACATAACTTCTCTTATAATAGCTTTGGATTGGCCATGCGTGGTTTCCCACGTACACTTATCTGGAGAAACATCAAATTAAAACAGAGGTAAGACACCCAGATTTAGATTGGTCAAGCAGCGTTTGCTGTTCTAAACGGAAATTCCTTTTTGTCTTTGCAAACCAAGTACACTTGAATCGATGCCAAATATTAGTCGTCACTAATCTGACGCAGACTTGCGGTAACATACGAATCATTCAATCTGTTTGGGAAACACAATGTCAGAGTCAGTCAGAATAAATCAAATGTTGACAATTTATTGACCAGGTAACATAATCAATTCATCAATTCCAATTAGACATTGATAAGTCAAAGTTAGACATTTTATCAAAACATAAGAAATACGAATTGCAATCACCTGAAATAAACTACAAACAGTAAACTGTTTGGGATCGTCTGATTACAGAGAGCCCTGAGCAATGTGTCAGCCTCTCCTTAAATACCCAGATAATTCAACATGCTTACCAAATGGTGGTGTCTGTCATAATTAGATTTTGGTCCCCTGTTGAGGGGGTTCCTGTAGATTAACATACAGGAGGTATGGAGGATCTGGGGAGGGCACACCTTTAAGGGGCACACCAAATTTCACATATTTTATAACTTCTTTTTGCTTTTCATTATGGCTGGGAGGATGAGACCAGTTTACCAGAGCACTGAGAGACTTTAAATGATACCAAACATGTTATAGTTACTTTTTGTACACACTTCACATTGCATAAGTTTTTAGTGAGCTTTAAGTGAGGAGGAGGAGTAAGATGAAGATACTTTAGAAGGGAGGTGTTAGCTGCACAGTATGTTGCATCTCGGATGTTGCTGTTACATCTGCGAGAGAGAGTTCAGATGTTAATTCTCATGAGAGCCTTTTGTTTTCTCGAGGAGAAGCCCAGGCTCACTGGCACCCGCCTTAAATTTGTTTGCAAAATCCATTTGGTTTGGTGTTTTGTTTTCTAATGCACTGAAACTTGTAGGTCTTGACTTCTAAGTTACAGTAGGTGTTATAAGTAAGTAAAATAACTATTTCATGTTTGTACAAAAATAGGATATTCAACATTTTCCCTGTAGGCAAAAGTGGTTAGTGAACCTGAACTCTTTAGTATTTTAAGCCATTCGGTGTGATCAGAAACAGATGCCCTCTTCTCTCTGGGATGAATCTGTAGGCCCAAGGGTCAGTTCCAGTGTTTGCCTTATTGCTCATTTTCACATTCAAGTTGCTGAGCACTCATCATGTTATTCAAGGGGTTTCCATAACGCTGTCACAATTGTAAAATTATACTGGAAGGAAGCCAGTTGGCCATGCCTTCATAGGTAATCAGAAATAAACATGCAGTCCCTCACAAAGTTTTAGATACAGATAGAGCGTGGAACGCTTTCCTCTGTTGCACAACCATTTGATGTTATAAAAAGGTTACAGCTCTGTAGCACAGCCCAAAGATTGATGATGGGATGAGATGGAGTGAGAAACCAATGGCTAGACAGTGCAACACTCAGATTGTCAGTTACCTCACAGATGTACTGTTCATTAGCACCAGAGAAAAGTGATTTAGGTTATTCCAAACCATGAGGGTTTAAATGAGAAATGCAGGTTACATTTAAGGGAAAATCCAGTTCTCCTTTATCTTTTGAAATAAGAGCAATGTATTATAAAGCAATTCAGTCCAAAAAGGACTGAAATTAAATTATGACTGTTTTTGGTGCCAAGACCTTAGTTGATGGATGTGACCTCTATAAATGCGAACTGATTAAGGAGTATGAACCTTGCTGACTTGACAAAGTGCAACAATTATGGTAAACTAACAATTTATCGCTACTCTCTTCACATTTCAACTTTGTTGAAGTTGCTATTTTTGGATGCCTTTTTCATTCCAGGCTATAATTTTTAGGCAAAACCCAGTATGTATTCTCCATAAAGATCAAATTGAATTTGTATTTGTTCTTTACCCTTTCAGATTTTGAAAAGCAAATACATTGTATCTAAATAAATTCTAATTTGAAGTTGAAATATTCAAATATATGACAGTACCGGTTTTAAATAAGAAGGTTGACAGTTGTTGTTATAGGCATTGACATTTTTAGCATTAAATAAAAAGAAATGAACCTGCAGAGGAGTGAGGGAAAATTTAAAATATAATAGGCCTAATTGAATCTTGTTGCTGTTTTTTGATGTCTTGACCCCTGGCTCCAAATTGAGGGAATGAGGAATTATACTGTAGTTTCTCAATGATTGAAAATTGCTTTTTTGTTCGCTCTAAATTTGAACACAATCAGTATCTAAAGCATAATGTTTGTTTATGATGGTGTCATACAGTGTTGTTCAAAAGTATTAGGCATATAAGATGCTTCACAAAAGTATTTGTCTTAAGATGGTTATTTATATTTTCAGCTTTAGTGTGTCAATAGGAAAAATACATTTTAGACTCCCAAACATTCCTTCTGCAAATAGAATAGAAGAACGGGGAGCCCTGCAACCGATGGCATGATCCCCATAGATCCCCCTACAGAACATCGAGTCAGTCTGGGATACATGAAGAGACAGAAGCAGTTGAGGCAGCCGAAATAGATAGAACTGTGGTGAATTCTCCAGGACGTTTGGAACATCCTATCAGCCAATAACCAAGAAAAACTGTGTCCAGGTGAACTTAGGAGAATTGGTGCTGTTTTGAAGGCAAAGGTGGTCACACCAAATATTGATTTAGCTTTTTTTATGTTTACTCAACTTTGTATGACATTAATTGATAAATGAAAACAATTTATGTCATTATTTTTGAAGAAATCCTCACTATGCAACATTTTTACAAGTGCCTAAAACTTCTTCACAGCACTGTATATAGCAAAACACAATCCTTGATGTGTGGAACTAACTTTTGTAGCCTTATTTACTCTTAAAGACCCCTCCAGTGAAAATCCAGTTTTCAACCTTGTTTGCATGTCCATGTGGTGTTTTTATATAGAAGACATATCATGAGTGAAATCAACAGCCAATGCCATGGCTGAGCATTTTCGACTTGAAACTGCAGTGTACCAAAACAGTCTGAAAAACACAGATTCAGACAGCCAGGGTTTCATACATCACAAACCTAAGGAACCAATCCTGTCAACTTGCGCGATGGGGCGTTCCACATCAATAGTATACGCTATGGCGAAGCCAGGAGTGGGTGTTGGACAGCTGTCTGTAAATCTCTCTCTCTGTTGCACTGCCGTCTTTGGTCGGCCTTTATTCCTCTTGAAGGCCGGGTATGCGGAATCATGACCCGGTCCCGCCCGCCACCTTACCACACTCTGGTTTGAAGTAGTCATTTTCCAGAGTGCGGTTTTGTAAATTTCACCCAAAAACAAATGGGTTTTGCCACTAAACAGATATTGAAGCCCAACACGGTTCCATCAATTTATCCTAGGGACACAGCGAGAACGAGTTCAACAGGTAAGTTTATTTTTCTTTTGTTTTAACCGTTGACTGTGTCCAACAAATCTGCAGTGTGCTAGATAAAGTTAGCCAGCGTTAGCATACCAAGTTATTTGATGATTCATGTCAAATGGTGACAGGAAATGTTATATGGCTTGGGTATGTTGACGAAGAAAGTTATAGCAAACGTTACTCAAAACATATACATATTGTATATTACGATGTTAGTTATGATGAACTATATTCCTTTCTCCAGAGACTTTCTATGGTGTTCAAAGCATTTCTTCTTAACGGCACATCTGGGTATTTATCTTTACACGGTAGCTAACTTGGCAGAGGTGGCGACCGGGAACAAGGTTTGTCTAACATTAGCAACACATTATTAGCTGTTTGATAACGTAGTCAAGCTGAATGATCATGTTATCTATTACTATTACTTCTGTTTCTAACGTTGTAGAGAGCGATACATAAAATGCATTTCCATTGTGATACATAGACATGTAGGCGACCCTGTACAATTCGTTCTTCTTCTGAATCAGTTTCCTGTTCGAACATATATGTCTGAATTACTCCAATATTACCATTTGCCATTGTGTAGCGTTTAGTACTTTTACAGTGAACAGAGTTGAAGGTGAGCAGGGAGCCTGATCTGCAGGTGAGCAGTCCAAGGGTGAGTGGAGATGGAGGTGGGGCTAATTTGCATATTCATAGATCTGTGCATACTAAATGAGGCAAAGATGTAGTTATATCTAAGCCATTTTAAGGTATGAAGGGATTATTTTCATGTAAAAAACTTTTAAATATGTCATTTTGATTAACAAAGAGGAGTTGTTAGGGGTTAAACCAGTGAATGTAGAGGGACAATGAAATGGGCCTAAGGGGGGAAAAAATCGCCCTAATAACAGATGCCATTATATTATAAATAACTGGGTTAAGGGTTTTAGAGACTAAGGAACAGATTTAAATTCCACACACAATTAAAGTGATTTACTTCTCAGTCCAACAGTTGCAAAAGTGTTAATAGTGCTTGTATTAATTTACTAGGGTGCTATTAACCATATTTTAGCTGAAAATACATTTTTCTCTTTTTTTGTGAACATGAAGGTTCATCTGGTGTACAGTGCTGCAGAGGGATTCTATTCTAACTGTTACAAATTTTTTTTCTTCATTTTATTCTTTCAATATAAGAGCTTAATATTAAAAAAAAAAAAAATTGGAAATCAAATTTGCATCATATCATATCATACAAAATATCAATATATTAAAAATGAGCCATGTTTCCAACTTGATGTGAGTTTGTCCAGATGTCAAGATATCTACTAAAATTTACTGTTTTTCATGAGAAATGTATATTTTTATTGAAAATTAGTAACTCTACAGACACTGTGATGTGTTTTTGTAATTTTAGACAGATATTATCCTCTTTGATCCTATTATTAAAAACGTCCACTAGAAAAAGTCAGGTGATTTTGCCCAACTTTTAATTACATCATGTCCACTGATTTTGACATTTTTATGCAATTCATTTTTTTTTATTCACAGCTCTAATAAATACATGTACTGTATTAAGTTAATTAAATAGTTAAATATATAAATTGTGTAACACCAATGGAAGACAAAATATAAAATAATTGATATTATATTAGTATTTTTAAATAACCAAGATGATGAGTAAATCATGCTTTTTCCTGTTGTTTTGGCCAAAAATATTGTTAAATTTTGAATTATATAATTATTTGAATCCTTTTAGTGTCCTGTGGACAAATTATCTTTTTTTTTTTTTTACCTAAACTTGAAAAAGCAATCAAATACATCTCCATAATGCAAATAAGTTTTTATTTTATACTAGAAGGGGCCAGCCCCCTCAGAGAGAGAATGAGAGAGAGGGGCCCAGCTCTTTCTCATCTCAAACTGCTGTGATGAAAATGTAATACGAGTTTCTGTTGTGTTGCCTTGATTGTACTTTCTCTCCCTTCCCTTTTATCATTTAACTGAATTAATATTTATAAAAAAAATCTAACTGATTATTCCATGATGGCTTTTCAACACTCTGTTAAGCCACTGCTTTTCCATACCAAGATTTGCGTTGCACGGTCAAAATGGAAGGTAGGTTGGATCATGTACCTTATGTAACACATAATCCACATTGAAGTCTTAATGAAAATTCTGCCATCATTTGCTCACCCTTATGTCTTTGGAAACCCATATTTAGTTTTTTTATGGAACACAAAATGTTACATTTAAGTAAACATTTTCTCAGTTGGTATTCCACAGAACAAAATAGCTCACCTTCATGTCTTTTCAAACGTGTTTGAGTTAATAATATAAAAACAAATAATTTTTTTAACATTTTCTCTCTAAATCTCTTTAAACTCTCATATACATCAAATTAGCTTAGGTGTGGATTGAGTTCCAAAAGTTGGAATACTCTAATAATGGAACCAAAGTTTTCTTTACACCAGTTGTTGTTGGCAAAAATTAAGAGCTTTTCTTTAACAAGAAGCAATTCCACTATGATATGATATTATACAGAGAGAAAAACCTCTTGACCAACTATCTACCAGATTTGATGTCCGGCAGAGATATCTGCTTCTTTTAAGTAGATTGTTGTTTGATATTCCAGTTTTAATCATTGTATATAGAATATTTATTTTTAGTTAAAGGTGCAATATGTAACAATTTTCATGTAATATCCACCTTTTTTGCCAATGTGTGAATGGCTTGTAACGCAACTTAAACAATGAGCCCTTCCTAGACTTCCTAGGTTGCCTATTAAAGCCTGTAGACTGATTTTCATGCGACATGAGTAGGTCGCTTTTGCACAGAAACTCCAAATGATGTGACGTTTATGCGCGCTCCCTGCTAACGCTGACGAATTACAAGCTACCTTGCTTCATAACTTTCAAATAATTCCAATGATCTTCTCTTTATACTAAAAATCAGGTATACAGGATACATTTAAGCAAATAGGCTGATTTCTTGTATCGTAGTACAACATATGACAGGGTTTTTCCTGACTCAAAATGAGGTGGAGGTGATACCATACTGATAAAAAAAGTGACGTTAAAAACGCTTAAATATTGGCTTTGCGTTAATACAGTACTAATGACTACTGAAACCATACTGAATACTAGTGTTAATTTTGTCAGCTGTTTTTAATTTAGTCTTAATCCTGTGTCAAATGTCCTTTTAGTTTTTATCATATTCAGTCAACTAACCTGTATTATTTGTACTTTAATTAAGGATGAAATAAATATATATTGCCAAGCTGTGGTCTATCAGACACTTGAGCTTCAGTGTTCACGTGTCATCATTATAGTTTTATATGATCTCAAGTTATAGTTAAATGACATCAAGCAACTATTCGACAACAGAATGATTTTATTATTATTGCAGAAATATGTTAGTGTTTTCCAAGAAGACACCTACCAGAGTTTTGTAGACAGCCGGATGTGGCATGAAATTATATGGAGGCGGCCGCCTAGTAATTCTCTATGCAGGAAAAACCCTGTATGACATACAATAGTGTAACATAACAGGGCAGTGCAACAGTAAACTGTGGTATAGTTCGGTAGTATATAGCTGTATTTGTGTATCAGTTTACTATGTTAGAAGATAAGTAGTTTTATTTTAGTCTCAAAGTTTGTAGTAAAACAATCATAACTGTGTAATTTTAATTATGCTACCTCATCTGTCAGGTGAATCACGTTGTCTTTTTGTATGCTATTTCATTGTTTTGGATGCTCGCTTGCGTCCATATGGAGTGTGTGCACGAGCATGAGCAACAGGTAGCTGGCTGCAGTTTACTTAATGGCCACAGGTGTCATTAATAACAAGGGTTTCTGAATCTTACATTCTGCACCTTTAGTTAAACATAGCAACAAGTATATATTTATTTCTGATTACAATTGAAAATAATTTTACATTTTTCTTCAAATAAAAATTCAATATAAAATATAAAATAAACTTGACAAAAACTCTTTATACCTAAACACCTTCTGATGCAAAATGTTTTACTAGATTCTCAACAATGTGTAAAATGCAAACTTGATGCATATTACTTAATTGCATCCAGCATGGGTGCCCTACTACAAACCAGCCTCTTACTTTTGCATTATTGCAGTAGCTCAGTGTTATAAACAAAATACCATAATAATTAGTGGTTAAAATATATGTTTTTCAATGGCCGTGGGCTGACTGAATGTCAATATCATGATGATAAAGTACATGTAGGCTGTGATATGCTAATTTGTTGAAATAAGCTATAGGAAGAACTATATATATATATTTTTACTTGAAACACAAAAAGTACTGAATTTTAAAACAAAATTGTGCATTATCCATTGACTAGGCTGTTGGTGAAGTCTGGAACTGACAAAAGATTTAGACCAAATGTGTTCTTGCATTAAATATATGTAGGTGAAGTCCAACAAAAGGTACAGAATGTATGTGTCTCAAGGCAGGTTGCTTTAAGTTAAAGGTCTTTTTAAATTGACACAAGTCTAAAAATGTAATTAATAATGTTTTACCATAGAACAGGTGTCCCCAATTAGTTTTCACCATCGGCCAAATTTCATCAACAATACAGTCAAGAGCCGTTGCCGTCAATGTAATTATCATTGTTTATTATTATTATTATTACTATTGTTGTTTTATTATTAAAGAGTTTTTTTAATGTGCACTATTCCACGCGCATTTGTATCACAGTACCTTGTGTTATATTATCCAGGCATTAATCCAGACATTATAAAAAGAATAGTTGACTTCGGGAGTCTGTTTAAAAAAAACTCAAAATAGCAAAATACACGTGCAAATATAAATACATATAGGATGTATATTTACGCAACAGCGCTCTTTACTCATCTCACTTGCATAAATCACAGATTATTTCCTCCCCAGAATGCATCAACACCATGGAAAGAATATAGTGAAACAGTTATACCAAACTAGGTAAATTAATGCTTTAACAGCGTTCAATATATTAATCTCTAACAGTTGAAGGTTCGGGCATGAGACTAGTATCAATATTTGTAGAACAGCAACAGTGCCGCTTAATGTACAGGGTTGAAATTGTATTACATTTGTATTTTTTACGCACTCTGTGTGGACAGACATTCATCAGAAGTTTGTCTCTCAAAATCGTCACACATTGGCAACCCGATCTCATGAAAATTAGTACATAATTTATGAGGTGGCTATTTTGAATGATCTTGCACGATTTTGTTCGTATAAACTCATATGATTCATCACATGCAAATTCCCAGATGTCTAATGCGGAAGTAAGCGTGAGTTCCTCACACGAGGTGTTAAGGACATGCTTATTAATATCATGCCCTTACCCAAACCCCTTATCTATACTTCACCAATCAGTAGAGTGTGTAAACATGATAGGAAGCCGTTGTGTGTGACAGAAGCAAGTCATTGTCACGTATTCGATGGAAACGATGTCCGGCGATGTCATTGGCTTTTGTGAAAGTCGTGGGTCGCACAATACCTTATGAATTAGCCAAATTTAGAAAATACATACGAATCCTGACAATTTCGCTGTGAGTGTGTTGGATTTGGTGTGAATAGTCCTTTAGCGCAGGCCAAACATTTGTCACTCGTGGGCCGACTATTGAGGAAACCTGCCATAGAATAATTTTCCATGACTAACTACAATTCTTGTTCCTTGCTGTGGTTTTGCTGAATCCATATTGAAATTACTTTTTGATGTTTTCAGTTGGATATTGGTTTGATGTGAAGGTGGTGTGAATATGAGCTGTAGGGGGTTGTAAGATAATGACAGTAATGTGCAGGCTCCTGTCAGATAGCACTCTGCAGCAGGTCTTCCGTCAGCCTATTTAAACTGGGAAATGACAATAGCTAACTTTACTCGCTTTGATTCTCTCTCCCTACTAAAATAGGGTTGAGAAAATATGTGTATGTAGTTTTTACATGTGAATATGAGAAATCATGAGAACAAGAGAAAACAAGCAAAAAAAACCTAATTGGATAAAATTGTATAATTTGGGTGTGTAAACACTGCAACTTTTACCTTTTTTGATAAAGCTTCATATGTGATTAAGACGTTTTCAGGCTAAAGTTTCTCTCCCATAGATTTTTGACTCCCACACTTTATTTCTGTGTCTCTGGGGTCTTTGAAGCCATTTTTAACATATCACGTGTGTAGATAGATGTAAAAATATTATGTAATCTCAGTCCAGCCAATCCTGATGGGAAAGTTTAGGGAAAAACACTATCTTGTATTTGCACAAACATTTTAGCCCTTTTTGAAACAGGATGTCTTCACACTGTAGTCTTTTTAAGGAACTCATTGTTTTGTTTTTCACCTTTGAGACTGGACATCTTTTTAAGCAAATATCTCTGTATGTATTTTGAAGACCACAAAAGTCAACGGCAAGTTAGTGGAATGATACTGAAGTCATATCTAAAGTGCCTGTTGCAGTTTGTTTTTTTGCTTCTTGTGAAGTCAAGCTATGAAGTTCCACCACAAAGTGAATTCTGAGCCTGGTAGTAAACTGGCTCCTAGCTTGTTGTCTTTACTTGTCTTTAATTTACCATCTTGTAGGATCCAACATAGCCAGTTTAAATTGAATTTAAAGTACACATCCAGACATATCTTTCTATTATTGATGCACACAGCTTTGAAAGGTTCAGTTCCCCTCAGTTAATCATGGATGGATAATTTAGAGCAGACAGACCAGCCCTGAAGGCCCATGAGCACAAGTGTGTAATGGGTCTGAGGTTCAATCTGTCTGCCTCCAGGGACACAGACATTCGGTGAGGCAGGCAAGAAGAAGTTCTGCAGCTCTCAATGCATATCCCAAGAGAGACATGGAATAATTAATAAAATGTAGTTTTATTGCAAGCCTCAGCTGACAGCCCCAGGACCCTTTCTTGACAGCTTTTTCCTCTGACCTGGAGCACTTGAGGAATACAGCAATGATGATGATATAAACCAATCTTTCTCCGCTAAAATAAAATTGTCACCTTTTACATCTTTGGCTTCTTTGGTTACTGTATTTAAATCCATTCTGTAGAATTCTACAGGTCTTCCTAGAAAATGTGAAAAAGGGTCCAGATTCAGTGTTGGGCTATGATGATTCTCACATTACTGTAGCGTTCTGGTGGCTCTGATGGGTTTCTAACATACCATTTAAAGCCATGGAAAAAAAAGATGCATTAAAACAAAGTGGAAAGTCAATGACCTCACCATGTCAGTCCTCAGGGATGTGTTTAGAAGAGACTTAGCCTGTGATGTATGTACCCTCACTCTCATTGGGCTATCCTTGTATCTGATAGACATCAGCATTAATGCTAGGCTGCATTTAGGTCTTTTTTTTTCCAGTTTACCATAAGTAATTAGACTGGACAGCATAAAGCAATGTTCACAGGTCCCTCATACAGTATGTATCAGTAACAGCTGTTATTTGGATAAGAGCTCTGAGCTTTGTGAATTTCATGAATACAACAGCGAGCATTTGTGGCACATGGAAAGACCAGAGCAGTTCAATCCAGGAAAACAATATCCCAGCTGCCAATTGTGGCTTCCCCCCTGCGAGCCCATATGCTTGTTAATATAACAGGATATTTGGGATAATCACAGGGTGGCCATAGCAAATACACCTGAAAACAAGGCCAGGGGCGCTCAGTGGAGCTTTGGTGCATGCAGCTGGTATCAAGCATGAATATTCAAAAGGCTAGAGAATTCAGTTTCAGATGGCAGCATGAGTTGGTTCAGTACAGATATTTTTAAGCATATTCTAATATGAAATGCACTTTCTCTCACTATCCAACAGGAACCAGGAAATGTTTATGTTTGGATGTGATTGGCAGCAATGAAACTTGAGCAACTAGCTTTTTGTAATTGGCATCATTGTGTGGCATGAACACTGAGCTGAACTGATGAACACCGATCGTTTCAAAAGAGTGGCACTGTCTTCTTCTGCTCCACTACTCCTTGCATTTTAAGGTCTCTGTGCATAATTGATGATCTTGAAGGAGATTTTCACATCAATCCCGGTTTACTTGATGAAGAAGTGTAGAACACAATTGAGCCTTAACAAATCCATTGCACCTTATTTGTCTCTGAGCAGCAGAAGAGTTGATCTGACATCATTTAACACTTAAAGCGGAGTAACGCACACAAAACATAATGTTCTGTCTGTCTAAATGACATTCCTTTTCTGGAAATGTTCTTGTTTTAATTCTGCACACTACAACAATCTCTTCAAACAATGTAACTCTTTTGCGATATGCCTAACAACAACCACTTTGGAGGCATCCTGTGATTTCTTCACAAAGCCTTTGGTTAGTCAGTATGAATCATCAATTAGTGCCTCTAAAAGCATTTGTGTTGTAAAATGTGAACGAGTGCACATACCTTGCTGCAAAAAGCTTCTATATAAATATATTGTGCACACTTGTTTGTCAGCCACTAAGGATGAACCTGAGTGTTATCAAGTAAGGATTGCCACGGCAACTGAATGACACCTTGGCTGCCTTGGTAGCAAGAGCCTCTGCAAATAGTCAATTCACCCGTGGGAGGAAAGGGTGGGTTTAAGAGACTGCTAGAAACAGAATCTGAGAATAATTTTATGAAGCGCAACCTGAAGTCCTGTTCCGTTAACAAGTTCAAAAATGGAAATGAAAAATGTTCCAACATTCAAATACAGCATGTCATTGTTTAGACAGTTTGGACAGCTCAGCGGACAGCTTAAACAATTATACCAAACCTTATTAACTGTTTTCCAGCTCAAGGAATAGGTAGGATATATTTTTCCAGAGACTACATAATAAAAGAGTTCATTGGCTAAAGATTTAGCTATTTTATATACATGTGTTTTAGTTTGTGTTGCTCTGATTCTTTTCTTGGAATAATATTTGGTTTAAAATTGGCATAGAAATTACAGATTGAGTGCTTTGGCTGGTGACATGCTTAAAGATACAATATTCTTTGGTTATCATTATGGTGTGCCAGGATCATCTCTCTCTGAAGTTTCGCCAACAAAACACTATTAAAGATATGCTGTACAACAAGATGGCGCCTTATTAAATCACACCTTGATAATGAGTGGAGCTCTCAGCCATGCCATTATGTGGCAATTGATTTTGGAAGGTAAACTTTAGAGTAGGGGATTCAAATTCCAAGAGGTCTAGTCTCATAAATTTCCTTCCGAGCAAAGGTCTTTGCAATTCTAACTTTACATTTTCCAAGCCAATATGTTGAATGGCTATGAAATTACATAAGTTATGTGCATTTTAAGATTATTTATTGTACATTTGGCATATTTCATCGAAATAACATTTTCGTTACATTTAAGAAGTAATAAATCGTAAATAGATGCTCGAAGACTGCTGCTTTGACAATTAGGCCTATAGAACAGCAGATAATTGCATATGATCTCTGCCTCATTAATACAATTTTGATGGTAGACTGTAAAAAATGTCTGTAATTTTAACATTAAAAGAAAGAAAAAATGAATTGGTTAACAGGTAGTTTCTTTAACATACTATAAAAGTATTATATATTTAACAAGAGAATACATTAAACTATTGTTAAAATTAATGGTGAAAAACAATAATCGGGTGTTCCCAGAGGTCCCTGTCTGATCATTTTAGTGTCACAGGTGTTACCCTGATGATGTTTTGTGGTCTCTACATGTGTATTGGTCATTGCTCCTGGAAGGGATGCTGTTGTTGAACTTGAAGTAATTTTTTGTGTAACTACGATGATTAACAATACATTTAAAAGTGAAAGGCTGACATTTTATAATGTAAACCGTATAGAACCGTAAAATATACAGGCATCAAAATGACATCTCATAAGGCCTGAAACATTGTAACCGTATTTATTATAGTAAATTTCTAGCAACCACAGCTTAAAAACCTTTTCAAAGAAAGGCTTATACAAATTCATTTTTTTTTTTTTTCATGGGAAATTGAGGCAAATAATGGCAAATTTGAAGAGACTAAATTTAATGTAAGAGTTTTTATGTGTCACATTTTTGGTCACTGCACATAAATCCCATACCATTTATTTCATAGATTGGATGACTTTACTATTATTCTAAAATGGGAAAGTACATATTAATAAATAATGAGACAGCTTGTCCAAAAGTTTGACCGGTAGTGTATGCCATCTTAAAAAAACTCACTTATGAGAAATTATTTGTGGTTCAGATGAAACCAATCCTGATGTCTGAATCT